>NC_058522.1:571498253-571798253 GCF_904849725.1 Hordeum vulgare subsp. vulgare
GACTCCGAATCATTGGGGCGTTTTTCAACCAAAGTGGATTCATATCCAGCCCCTCCATAAATAGGTTTGACACGCGAAAACAAAGATTCAAGAGGAGACACACCAAGCACTTTAAGATCCTCGTGATTTGCATCACCAGAACGCACCCTTTTAAACCATTCATGTCTAGCGCGAATTTGGGCGGTTCTCTTTGCTCTCATTCATGGAGATACGCATAGCTTTCAAAGTTTCATCCAAGTTGACCTTGGGAGGAGCGCATCTAACTTTCAAAGCATCAATATCACAAGACATCCTATCAACGCTCTTAGCCAAATTGTCTATTTTGAGTAGTTTTTCCTCTATGGACGCATTGAAAATCTTTTGAGAGTCAATGAACTCTTTGATATTACTCTCTAAATAAGAGAGTAATTTGTTGTGATTTCCATAAGTGTTGTTGTAGGAATTGCCATAATTGTTAGAGGAGTTACTAGGAAAAGGCCTAGGAACATAGTTTCCTCTAAAAGCATTGTTGTTGCCAAAATTGTTCCTACCAACAAAATTCACGTCCAAACTAGCGTTGCTACTCTCAATCAAAGAAGATAGTGGCATGTCATTAGGATCTACGGTAGCGTTTCTACTAGCAACCAAATTCATCAACTCGTCCATCTTAGCACTAAGCGAGTTAATTTCTTCTATAGCGTGCACCTTTTTGCTAGCAGGCGACCTTTCAATGTGCCATTGAGAGTAGTTGGTCATGATATTGTCTAGGAGTTTTGTAGCATCTCCTAACGTGATTTCCATGAACGTTCCACCTGAGGCGGAGTCCAAGATATTGCGAGAAGTGAAATTCAAGCCAGCGTAAAAGATTTGTATAATCATCCACAAACTCAAGCCATGAGCAGGACAATTTCTAATCATAAGCTTCATCCTCTCGCAAGATTGTGCAACGTGTTCATGATCAAGTTGCTTGAAATTCATGATATCGTTACGTAAGGAGATGATCTTAGCCGGCGGAAAATACTTGGATATGTAAGCATCTTTGCACTTATCCCAAGAATCGATACTATTTTTAGGCAAAGAAGAAAACCAAGTTTTTGCACGATCTAGCAACGAGAAAGGAAAAAGTTTCAACTTAATCACGTCATTGTCCACATCTCTTTTCTTTTGCATATCACAAATTTCAATGAAGGTATTGAGATGGGATGCGGCATCTTCACTAGGAAGGCCAGAGAATTGCTCTTTCATAACAAGATTCAGCAAAGCTTTCGTACGATTCCGCACTAGTGGCGGGAGCAATCGAAGTACTAATAAAATCATTATTATTGGTACTCGAGAAGTCGCAAAGTTTGGTGTTTTTAGCCATGATGACTTCAACAAACAAACAAGCAAGCAAGAAAACCGGCAAAGGGAAACGACAAAGGCAAAAGAAAACGGCGAAGGAGAAAGGCAAATGAAAACGGCAAATGTGAAGTGGGGCAGAGGAAAACGAGAGGCAACTGGCAACAAAAGTAAATGCAAGAGATGAGTTTGAGAGACCTACTTGGATAGATCTTGATCTCTCCTCCCCGGCAACGGCGCCAGAAATACTTCTGATGTCACTTGTGCTTCCCCGGCAATGGCGCCAGAAATACTTCTGATGTCAGTTGTGCTTCCCTGGCAACGGCGCCAGAAATAGTCGTGTCGATGGCACCAGGAATCCTTGTGTTGCGGCTACGCCTTAAGGGACTTCCTAGGCAAATATGCAAAGGATTTCCCCTGTGGCCTTGGAGCCTTGCGTTGGTGCTCCCTCGAAGCGGAAAGAGTGATGTAGCACAGCGATGGTAAGTATTTCCCTCAGTTTGAGAACCAAGGTATCGATCCAATGGAGGAGTATCACAAGATCCTGCACAAACACAAAAAGCTTGCTCCCAACGCTATGAAGGGGTTGTCAATCCCTTATAGATTGTTCGCCAAGTGAGAACTGAAAGCAACAAAGTAACAAAGCAAAGTAAAAGCGAAAGTGTAAACGATAGATGTGAATAGACCCGGGGGCCGTAGTGTTTACTAGTGGCTTATCTCATGAAAGCAAGTAGACGGTGGGTGAACAAATTACTGTCGAGCAATTGATAGAACCGCGCAAAGTCGTGACGTCATCTATGGCAATGATTATATCTATAGGCATCACCTCCAAAACAAGTAGACCGATACTGTCTGCATCTACTACTATTACTCCACGCGTCGACCGCTATCCAGCATGCATCTAGTGTATTAAGTCCAAAAGAACAGAGTAACGCCTTAAGCAAGATGACATGATGTAGATGGACAATCTCATATCAATGACAGAGCCCATCTTGTTACCCTTGATGGCAACTACTCAATGTGTGCCTTGCTCCCCTACTGTCACTAGGAAAGGTCACCACATGGTAAGAACCCAAAATCAAGCACTTCTCCCATTGCAAGAATCATAGACCTAGTTGTCCAAACAAAACCCAAGCCTCGGAGAGACTTACAAGGATATCAAATCATGGATATAAGAAATCAGCAAAGATTCAAATATATATCATAGATAATCCGATCACAAATCCACAATTCATCGGATCTCGGCAAACACACCGCCAAAGAAGATTACATCGGATAGATCTCCATGAAGATCATGGAGAACTTTGTATTGAAGATCCAAGAGAGAGAAGAAGCCATCTAGCTACTAACTACGGACCCGTAGGTCTGAAGTGAACTACTCACGAGTCATTGGAGGGGTGATGATGATGATGAAGAAGCCCTCCAACTCCAAAGTCCCCTCCGGCAGGGCGCCGGGAAAGGTCTCCGGATGAGATCTCGCGGAAACGGAAGCTTGCGGGGGCGGAAAAGTATTTTCGAGGATCCCCTGATTTTTTGTTGTATTTTAGGGAATATATAGGCCAAAGATCTAGGTCAGGGGGCGCTCAGGGAGGCCACAAGCCCTGCCACCGTTGCCTCCCCCCTGGTGGCGGAGTGGGTCTTGTGGGCTCCCTGGAGCCCTCCTGGCTTGGCCCACACGCCCCCTGATCTTCTTCCGTTCGGGAAAAAATCATTTCGGGGATTTTATTCCGTTTGGACTCCGTTCCAAAATCAGATCTGAAAAGAGCCAAAAACACAGAAAAAACAGGAACTGGCACTTGGCACTGAATTAATAAGTTAGTCCCAAAAAAGATATAAAAGGTACATAAAACATCCAAAGTTGACAAGATA
The DNA here is from genome assembly GCF_904849725.1 of Hordeum vulgare subsp. vulgare. Taxonomy (NCBI): domain Eukaryota; kingdom Viridiplantae; phylum Streptophyta; class Magnoliopsida; order Poales; family Poaceae; genus Hordeum; species Hordeum vulgare. Next base: position 571,501,440 of record NC_058522.1, read on the forward strand.
ACAGCATGAAACCATCAAAAATTATAGATACGTTTGAGACGTATTAGCTCCAGCGCCTTTTCAATCTTTCCCGACGTGGGGCACATTTGCCAGTTATTCAACAGCTCGTTGATTTTGGTGTCGCTCCTCTTACGTGGAGATGCTCGATGCTCAGCCAAACCATTGAATAGATCTCCATGTTTTCTCCATGGGTCATCCTTTTCGAGCCATCTACGATGCCCCATGTACACGATTTTCCCAGACCCGCCATCTTTCGTTGACGTAAGTTGCTGAGACGTTGTATCATCCATGCACCTTGTGCATCCGCAGTATTCGTGGCACACTTGGCTTGAGGTGTACCCGTAACCGAGATAGTCGTGCACCGTCGTCATCAGCGCAGCTCTCATATAAAAATAATCTCTTGTACTGGCGTCCCATGTCTTGATCGGCGATTTCCATAACGTGTCTAGCTCCTCTTTCAGAAGCCCCATATACATGTTAATATCATTTCCTAGTTGTTTCGGGCCTTGAATCAGCATGGTCATGTGTATGTACTTTGTCTTCATGCACTTCCATGAGGGGGAGTTTGTACATCCATACAAAGACGGGCCATGTGTTGTGGTTGGTGTTCTCGTTTCCAAACAAATTCATGCCATTGGTACAAGCACCAAGCACGATATTCCTTGCATCTTCTACGAAAAATCGATATTTAGCGTTGAATGATTTCCACTGGTTAGCATTTGCGAGGTGTCTCAGCTTCGGATCATCTCCATCATTGGGATTCTTCCTCTACGTGTGCCAATGCATGAGCTTTGCTTCCTTAGGATCTACGAAATACCGCTGCGGATGGGGAGTGATCGTAAAGTACCATACAACTTTCTGAGGAGCTTTCTTTCTTGCCTTCTTGTATCGAGAAGCATTGCACACTGGACACCTGGTTTTTTCCGCGTGCTCCCTAGGATAAATGATGCAATTGTTGATGCATGTGTGGTATCTAATGTGCGGCAGATCAAGAGGGCAAACTATTGTCTTGGCCTCATCGACACTAGTAGGACACATGTTCCCCGCGGGAAGAACTTTATTATGTAGATACTTCAAATGCTCATCGAGGCTTTTGTTTGTCCATTTGTTTTTGGCCTTCGTCTTTAGAAGTTCGAGCGTGAAACTCAAGCGGGTAACCTCGGGATCACAACCGTCATATAATGGAGTCTTCGAGTCTACTTCAAGTTGCGCCACCTTGGCCTCCTCTCTAGAAGCAACTCTGTCGCTAGTAGTACTCTTGAAAAGGAGGTCTCGAACATGAGGGTCCTGCACGACTGAACTTAGTAGCATCCAAGTCTGCGGCATGTTCGTCGCCTCTTCTCCGCCATGTCCGGACTCTGCTTCTTCGCCGTGTCCAGAATCTTCTCCGCCGCCATGCCCAGACTCTTCCCCGCCGCCGTGTTCGGACTCTTCACGACCATCGTGTCCGGCGCCATCGTCTTCGTGTCGATGGTCATCTCTTCGTCTAGTCCCATGTCGTTATTCCCTGCCATGTGGATGTCCTCATCATCATCTTCACTTATCCATCGAGTATAGCCATCCATGAAACCATTGATCAGCAAGTGGGCCTTCAAACTTCCACCATCAAAAGGGTCCAAAATTACTCCTTCTTTGCATTTTGTACACAGACATCTAATCCCAGTCCATTTATTTGCATACATGTCCATCACCACGGATTGCAAGTATCGCTCTACCTTCCTTTCACTCACCTTCATGACTACATGGTATAACAAGCAAAAGGGTTATAAACAAAATGCATGTATGCATCAAAGTCATATAAAAATTTGGCATGACCTTGCTTAAAAATAGGACATATCGAGTTTGCTCGAAATTCGCTGAAACAGAAATAAATCGACATTTCGGAAAAACATAAGCAACTCACGGGGCATGTCACCACACAGATCCCTTTATATCGCAAACACACATATTCCCATTATTGAAATGCACAACTTTTTACCCACCTATATCCCGAGAGAGATTGTGCATGACTAAATAAATAGCTAGATATAGTTGTTGTGAGGAGAGATGGCTCTAGCTAACTAGTGGAGAGGGAGATAGATACTAGGTCTATATGTATGGAAGGAGGGAGAGCCAAATAAATGTGGAAGGTAGAGTTAGAAGAGGCCATTTATGGAGGAGAATCAGGGTGGAGGGGGCATTAATGGGAAGAGAAGAGACGTAGAAGGAAGAGAGAAGAAGGGCAACAATGGTGGAGAAGTAACTTAGAGAGAGGAGAGGAGGAAGGAGGGGAGAGGGCAAAGGGGGAGGAAGGGGAGAGGGGGTGTGTGTGGGTGAAAGCTGCCCACAGCCACGCGTAGCAGTAGCGCTTTTTCTAAAGCAGCGCTACTACTAAGTGGGGCCCAATAACAGTAGCGCTGCTTCAAGACAAGCGCTACTGGTATTAAACTTAGCAGTAGCGCTTTTTACATGTGCGCGCTGCTACTACTACTACCGTTGGTGGCCTCGTTGGGCCTCATTTAGCAGTAGCGCCTTTTACATATCAAGCGCTACTGCTAAGGCAATTATGAGTACCGATTGGCAAAGCCAGCGCTACTGCTAAGTAGCCGCAGCGCGTGCTACATTCCAGCGGTACTACTAGGCTCCTACCTATAAGGTTTTTTCTACTAGTGGCTCGTGAGTGATGGCTTGCCTATATACTCTGCAAACAAAATGTCAATGAAAGGACATCTATCCCTTAATGAGAGTTTTGGTGTTAATGACATTATGTTTAGAAGACTAACTATGTTTCAAGTGCTTACACAAGACACACACACCCTTTGAAATGAAACATAAAGTTGATGGGTGACCCCCTAAGCAAAAGGGATAAAAGAAGATAGCACATCAATTTTCTACATATGATTTCTTGTTCAGAGTCGTAAGTACGCCATACAATAAAAAGGGATGTACCAAATGATCGAAGTGTGGGAGTCGTTCAACCAAAGCAAAGCCAAAACCACCCACACCCGATGAGAGAGAGAGCACCTTAGGTTGTGCTTGGATTGTCATGTTTTCGTTTGATACACCTGTAAAAATACACGCCTCTGAACGTCTATATCATTTCCGGTCGGAAATCAGTTTAATCCTGTAAATTACACTTGTAATATTAATACATCTATATTATATTACACTCCATCCAAACGCGGCCTTACTATATGTCGTTCTCTGGTTTGGCTCGGAGGTGCCTCGGACCCTTCAAGTGGCTTTTGAGTTGAGATGTGTGCTCCTATTTATGGGTTGGGTACTCTAAGGTGTCCCAAAGCCTCGTGACTTCTTCTTTTCTGAACTGTTTCCTATTTGCATCAGCTAACGCTGTTGCGGCAGCATAATATATGATGTCGTGATAGTGTTTTTTATTCTAGCCTGATGCAACAATCAGTTACCGGCGTTAATAAGCACCCACCGCACCTACTTCACAGTAGTGGCGAGCGTTGCACCTTGGTCGTTATTGGTAGGGTTGCCCGCCATTGCTGCGAGATTGACTACATTGACGGGCAAATTACATCGCCCGCCACTGTTAGGGTCCTACTAGTGGCGGGTGGATGCCCGCCATTGATGCCACTTTAGCAATGGCAGGCGGCCCAAAGAGGCTCGCTCACCACTGCTAGGCTTTAGGCGCCTGCTATTGCTAGGCATTCATGCGGTAGCGTCTGCCTTCGATCCTTCTCCTCGTGGTCTGGGTGTTGCATTTGTGGAAGGGTCGGTCCTTTCCCACTTGTTGTTCATCGTTGAGGGACGATTCCGCGGCCAGGGGTCATCCTTGCCTCCTGTATAGTGGTGGTGCACCGTCGAGAAGCTCATGCCGTGATCGGTAGCGGCAGGACGGGGGAGACCAGATATGGCCGCCCTAATGGGTCTCGATGTTGGGGTCGCCCGGGTTTAAAAGAGGGGCCTTTTCACTCGTCTCTTTGATCAGTGTAGCAACGTGTCTCGGATGAGATGGTGTCAGGATCTTGGTTGCCGAGGTTACGGCCATGTTGAGGTGGTGTCGGGTCATGTTTGAATTCTTGATCTCACTCCACCTCTCTACTACATCCACTCAGAGAGCCAATAAACCTGTCTAAAATTGAAATATTACCACATCAATGCCTAAATTCATCGCCATCATTTCTAAATGAATCAAATCATTTTCTTTTTGTGAGGGTATGTAAATAAATGTAATACGCTTCCAAAAATTTACCGAACCAGGATCGAAACACGTTTTATTTGAAAAAAGTGTATGAAACTTTTGTGGAGAACGAGCGGGGGATCTTTCCATCAGCTATCAGCTAAGAGCATCTCTGGCACACCCCATATAATGCCCTGACCCGTAAAATAACCCTCAAAATATAGGTCCGCGCGAAAAAAAGTTGCTCAATCAGACCCTGCAAACTCGTCGGACCCGTAAATTGTTTTGCGGGGCGCGGTAAAAAGCTCCTCCCGATCTGCAAAACACAGTTTTCGCTTCCGCGTCTACGGTACCTTGTATCAAGAGAAAGCAGTTGGCGGGAGCCCAACCGTCACGGAAACTTTCGCATCCGCCGTCCACGTCCACCGTACGCCACCTGGGACGTCGTCCCTGACATCCCCGAACGTCGGCCGCCAGTCCCCGGTGTAACATCCCAATTTTCCTAATTGGGAATGTTTTACATTGTAGCTACGCATCTATGCATATTGATTGAATTAAATTTAGCACGAGAATTCTTTCGTCTTTTGATTTGCATTTCTATTTTTTTTCCTCGCACGAAAAGCCCGGAGAAATGCTCTCTTGCACGCAAGAGAGAGAGCGGAGGAAAATGACCCCCCCAAAGTGCGGGCAAATTTCTGAAATATTTGAGCCAAGAAACCCAAGGATTATTTGCAAAAATAATTGCAAAAAGGAATAAAGCAATTTAGTGAATTTCTGAAAGAAAAAAAACATTTTTTAAAAGTTTTTATTTTTGCTTTGAAAAAATGTTATTCGGGTAGAGGATATTTTTCTGAATTTTTTGGTATATAATACCCTATATTAATATTTTGATTTATTTCCTTTTTATTCGTTTTTGTTTTCTGTCTCGGAAAAAGTTTAAAATAGGAAAGTTAGCCGCCGCCGCCCGAGCGCTTTTTAGGCCATTGGGCCGAGATTCCCTGCCGCCGGGGACTAATTCCCTAGATGCCGGCCGACCGCCCCACCTTTCCCCGCCTCCCTCTCTCTGCCGAGTGGCCCCCACCGACCGAACCCCCTCCCCGTCGGTCATCCCTCTCCTCTCCCTTCCTTTCTTCTACCGAGACCGAGCCCGAGCAGGAACCTCGGGATTTCTTCCCCGATTTCCCTCCCTCCCCTTCCTTATCTCTCCCCCTCCTAGCCTATAAGAACCCCGCCCCCGAGCCGCCCCCGTTCCCACCCCTTCCTCGCCGAGCCGCCGCCCCTAGCCTCTACAGCGCCGCCGCCGGAGCCGAGCTCCTGCTGCCCACTTCGGCCCCTGGGAGCAGCACCCCAGCGCCCTCTCCGTCCCCCCCCCCCCCCCCGAGCGCCGCCCCTCGGAGGAGGACCACCACCGCCGCCGCCCCGACTCCTCCAACGCCCCGGAGCCCCCTCCCCCCTCGCCGGCGACGCCCCTCGCCGGAGCTACCCCACGGCCAGCACGATAGCTCTCCTCCCCTCTCTGTTCCTTTTCCTTTTCTTCGTTGTAGCCGTTAGATTTAAGTTGTATGGTCTAGATTAGACCCTAGGAAAACTGTTCGGTTTAGATTAGAAAAACCAGCGGTTTTTATTTCACTTAACGTTTAACCAGCAAGTTTTGCTTAGCCTCCGGCCGTTTGCTCCTAGCCTTGCAACAAACGCCTCCACAGCCTATAGCAACATGCCACGTGTACCCTCCTTTTAGTACTAGTTAGCTTTATATTTTCTGTCTAAATTGCAAAAAAATAAAGTTTCTGTTTTGTTTTGGCCACAACTTTTGATCCCGAAGTCCAATGACATTGATTCTTTTTCCAGTAGCTCACAAATTTCCTGTAGTTTTTAAAAACATATAATTTGTCTATGTTTGAAATTTTCAAATATAAGTTAGATCAGATTTAGTTTAAACCTTGTTTTGCCTATTCCAGGAGTTTAAAAAATGATTTTTAGTTGATTCTTTTTGCTACTGCTTCCTAGTGATAAAATCTTACTGTGGTAGAAGTTTGAAAATTTTTAAAGTATTTTTACTGGTGTTTTCAACAGAAACAAGTTTCTGCCATACCGGCGCGTGATGAATTCTTTTGCTTAGGCTTTAGCAAATCCTTACTTGTGATGTTATTTTTACTTGTGGCTTGATTGAAGTGCTTATGGTGTGCTTTGTGTTTGTATCGGTAGATCATCCGGAGTGCAAAGCGTGTTACTTAGAAGCGCTCGAGCAAGACAACTATCATCAAGGCAAGTCATTTTGATCATGTTATTTTTACCTATGTTTTCGATGCATGGTAGATCACCTTTCTTTGCCCAATTGCATGCTGCCTAGGTACTTGGAAACTTTAGTATAAGTTGTAGTGTCCTGTGGTAGGCACACAACAACCCCGATACTTGGCCCCGGGACGACAATTTCTTAATGCTATGCTTGAGTAGACGGGTTATCGGTTAAGTGTATATCACGAGAGATGTGAGGTTGATATAATAATCAAGACCGGCTAAGACAAGATTTTCAAGACCTCGGACGCAATGAACTCTGGGTGAAGGACGGTTGATCGGCTCCCTGGAGAACCGAGTGGATGCCCGGGATGCTGGAGAGGCCATGTCATCCTGCGGAAAGCTTCACCCAGGCTCGAAGAGACGGACGGAGACTTCAAGACTCAAGGCTTACCTGCACAGCCACAAGTCATTATGGGCTCTGGCTTGGTTGGACAACGCGGCGACTCTGGACAGGCGGTGCTAGCAGATGTAGACGAACAGTAGGAATGGATGGGCACCGACAGGGATTCAGAGGGACCCGTTGAAAGACCATGTTTTGATCATCCGGTCTTCAAACACCTTGAAGTGCGAGGACAAACCCGGAGGCGATCAAATCTTGTGGGGAACGTGTGCAAAACTCTGCAAAGTGCCCAACCTAATCGATTAGCCGTGTCCACGGTCATGGACAACTTGAGCCGAAGGCATTGAATTTCCCCTGAACTCTCGACACAACTTAGTAATGATGTGGGTGTTAACAACTATCCGGGCACGAGAATTGGTTGGCGGAACCATCTCGTTAACAACAAACAATGTAGTAATATTTTGCTTCAAACCCCTCTTATTGTAGGATAAAACTGGCTTTATGCAAAACTTAGCCCCACCGGCCAAATATGCATGTAGAGATAGTTGATTATTTTACTCCTCTCTTTGATGACTTGCCGGCATATTCAATATGCTGACCTACACGGCTGCAACGTATCATGTTGCAGAGTACTTTTCCGACCAGGAGTGAGGCTACGATTCTACGCTCAGCGACAATGACCTTGGAGTCGGATGGACTCGTCTACCTGATGCTTCCGCTAGTCTTCGTTAGATATCTCATGAATTGGCCTTCAGCCACTTTATTGTAATCCTTTATTGTAATAAAGTACTCTTTATGAGATTTCGATTAATAAAGCTGTGTGATTGAACTCTTGAATATATACATTATGTACTGTGTGTGTACCAGCATGATCTTGGGATGGTACGGAAACACCAGAGGCTTGACTCGTCGTGAGTCGGATCGCTACACCCGGACGCCGCCCCGCCCGTCCTGGCCGGAGTCGGCACCGGCGCGGAAGCTAGCTAGTTAGCTCCGGGCTCCTGGATGGATTCGTGGACATAGAAGCTAGCTAGCTCCTGGATGGATTCGTGGACGGAGGAGCTAGCTCTTGGATGGATTCAGGGATCGACGACTCCGTATTTAGAAACAAATTTAGTTGACCATGGACATGGAAGAAAGGAAGAAGAAGATGCGGTGGGGGATGTAAGCGAAAATTCGATTTACAGTTTAAGTTTAAGGGGTTTGTTCCACCGCAGCTCGAGCCGACCCGTAAAAGAGCATCTTCTACGAATATCCTTTTTTATAGGTTCATTTTATGGGGTCTGGCTCGTAAAGTTGTTTTTTTTTTAACTGTAAACGCGTTTTTACGGGTTGATGTTATATGGGTGATGCTCTAAGAAAAAAAAAGGCGATCATACCGGAGGCTGACGTGGCAGCAAAGTTTCGGCCGCGATGCACACGTGCGCGGATTGGCTCGCTCACTTCCTTCCGTCACGTCTCTCCCCTCCTCACCGCGTCGCGTTTCTCTCAGAGAGAGAGAGAGAGAGAGGGAGAGAAACAGAGGAGGCTCATGGCGATGGCGGCAGCGTTGATGGCGGGGGCGCTCCGGCGGGGAAGAGCGGGCGTCGGCGGCGCGTCCGAGATGGCGCTGCGTAGGCTCGTGAGTCCCCTTCCCTTCCCTCCCCTTCCCATTTTCCCCTCGCTACGATTCGATCCGGTTCCGAGGTAGAGCCTCGTCCCCTTCCTATGAGTAGAACCGGCGACCGGGGTGATGACAAACTCACCGCACCAGTAGTGGTGTTAGCCAGCCGGACCAGCCCGCCGAAGGCCGAACGCGGCGCGGCGAGGGGAGGAGAGGAGGGGCGAACCAACTCTGTCTATATCTCTCTCTGTGTGTCTTGGTGTGCTCTCTCTTCTCTTGGACAGATTCAGTTCCATGCCTGCCTGCTACTTCCTCTGCTAGTATCTGTCTACTCCACTCCAGAGTAGCATGTGAACGCTAATTAAACAAAACAAAAGAAGATGAATTTGCCTGCTCCTTGTGCGGTTATGCCATTATTACTTCTCCTGAATTATTACTGAACATCAGTCTTGCCTCACCATCACTACCTAAAAAGGTTAGTCTGCCCCTGGATCTCCTTGACCCTGCTGCTGTCCTGCTTGCTAGGTGAGCACACTGATCATAGCGGAGCACGAAGGCGGGCTCGTGAAGCCATCTTCCCTAAGCGCGTTGGCGGCTGCCGAGGCCATCGCCAAAGAGAACAAGGTGTCTCTTCTTCTCGGTGGATCCGGACCGACGCTGCACAAGGCTGCCCAGCATGCCGCGTCTAGCCACCCATTGGTCAATGAGGTATCGTTACTTGCTGTTGGCCACCTCACATTCCCCTACATAATACTAGTTGTTGCATCTTTTTATTTATTTTTGGCCATGCTCTGCATTATTTCAGTTCAGCAAGGGTGAAAGAGAACTTGGCGAGAATGGAAGCACAGGTTCATTTCTTCATCAGTTGTCTCTCTTGTGTGGCAGGTTCTTGTTGCGGATTCAGACGTGTTTGCGCATCCTTTAGCCGAGCCTTGGGCCGAGCTGCTCCGCTCCGTGCAGCAGAAAGGTGGATACTCTCATGTGATAGCCTCGTCGACGTCGTTCGGGAAGAATTTGCTTCCACGCGCCGCGGCTCTTCTAGATGTCTCCCCTGTCACGGACGTCACTGCCATATCTGAACCACGGGTCTTTGTGAGGTACGGCAGTACAATGTTTTTGCATTGTTATCAGTGATTCATGGAGAATTCGGGGTATTCATAGGGTAGTCACCATCTCTTTGGTGTTTAACATAGACAACTTGATGCTATAACCCATCAGCAATTAAACTTTTGATGATTAAGATAAGACATACTCTTTTCTTCAGGCCAATTTATGCTGGAAATGCACTCTGCACTGTACGATATACCGGGGAGTCTCCTTGTATGATGAGTATTAGATCAACATCATTTTCTCTAGCTACCGAGTCTATGTCAGAAACTAAAGTTGCGCCCATAACCCAGGTTGACCTCTCTTTCCTCAGTGAAGGTTTGTGTGGTTCCCTCACCATATTCTTCTATTATAAACACTCTTCTATGCCTTGCAGAGTTTTTGTTGTTAATGTTGCATTACCTTTCTTAGACCATGGATCTATTAAGACAATATTCTGACTTCTGCAATAGAAGTTCAAGGTCTGATTGAGTGTTGGTACTTGATTTCCATTTCCATGCACTTATTATGGTTTACGGTCCATAGCTCAGTCTTGAGCAGGCGCTCATGCTTGGGTATGTAGGTGCTGATGTCACTGGTTTGTGGGTGCATCTGCAGGTTGTATTTATTGTTACAAAAACATGCTGATAATAACAGTTTACGGATCTATAAATCATGCGGCATGTTTGTAAAACTCTTTCATTCGATCTGCAGCGAGCTCAAGGAAATCTTCATGGGTCAATCTTACATCCCAAGACACAGAACGGCCAGACCTGGCAAATGCACGTGTGGTAGTCACTGGAGGCAGAGGTTTGAAGAGCGCCGAGAATTTCAAATTGTTGGAGCAGCTGGCAGAAAAACTTGGCGCAGCAGGTTTCTGCTTTTACCTCATTGTCCATTGAACCTAGTTGACACCGAACCTGTGAAGGCCAGGCCTCGTATGAAATCCATTCCTGTTTTACATTTATTGTTCCTTGTGTAGTGGGTGCGACCAGAGCTGCCGTCGATGCAGGATATGTGCCGAATGAACTTCAAGTAAGCTCCTCAAATCTATTAGAGTGGCTAGTTCTGATATTGTCCCTAGCTATGTACTCGGTATACAATCCCTTTGCGCTGGTTACGGTCTGATGTATGATCACAATGCCCTGACTTCTCAGGTTGGGCAAACCGGGAAGATTGTTGCGCCTGAGCTCTACATTGCTTTCGGAGTTTCAGGGGCGATACAACACTTGGCGGGGATGAGAGATTCCAAGTACATCGTGGCGGTCAACAAAGACGCAGACGCCCCAATCTTTCAGGTTCAACTCCGCTCCCCACAGACTGAGCTTGGAGCATCGAACCCCAAATATTGACCGCTGTTATTGAGCCTGCCCTTTGGGTTTTGTTTCTGCTGCCCAGGTCGCAGATTACGGGATCGTTGGCGATCTGTTCCAAGTCCTCGAGGAGCTCCTGGAGAAGATCCCAGACAAGAAATAAGTGTCCAGCTCGTGTCAATCATCTATCATGTTCCTTGTCAATGCACGGAAGGGCTTTGGTCGAAATATGTCATTGTTGTATGGTTGGCTGGTCAATAAGCACCTTGCTGGGATAGGGGTGCAAGCAGCATAATCGGAGGAATGTGTTGACAGTTGACATTTTCAAAAACTCATCTCCCCACTTTGTACATATACATGCACCAGAGTATTGACTGCATGCCCAGAGATGAAGGGGAATTTGAATGTATGATGCAGAGAATAATAATGAAGTGGTTAATCCAGCTATTCCAACTGGTTCAACATTTGACTCACTACAAGAGCCTTGTTATTTCTACAAATTTTACTTGTGGGAACCTGGCTCCAGAATCAGGTCAGGACGACTTACTGTCAAAGAACTGTTGGGAGACACGTTTCTTGCTGTCGACAAATGTGAATAATGTGAGAATCACGTATACACAAAACATACTCCCTCCATAAACTAATATAAGAGAATAACATACTGTATTAGTTTACGGAAGGAGTACAAGAGAATAATGTGAGCCTAGGAAAAGTGTAGAGTACAAGAGAATAATGTGAGCCTAGGAAAAGTGTAGAGTTTTTTGGGGTCAACACAAAGTGTTCTGTTCGATTCACAAAGAGGACACTTGAGAATATGTGTTGTAAGATCAATAAACAGGGAGCAGCCGACAATGACACCACTAAGACAATAGAACTATTGAGAGAGGAGATCTTCAACCATGAATTCAGTATCACCAAAAGGTAGAAACAAAATTAAGACAATGCAAGATGCATCTATCCTACCAAATAGATAGAAAGTTAAGCCACTCATGATGATGACTAGTAGATAGATGAAAACAAGCAAGAATTACATTGCAAGCACAAAATTGTTATTCACATGCCTAGTTCCTTCAGAACACAGAGTGGTAACTGGACACGATTCTTGGACTGGAACTGCCAAACAAAGGTGAGTAGGTCGCTCTTACATCACCGCCCGCTCCTCCAGGGTGATATTCTGCATCAGCCCAAAGGCACCGGTACCGGTCTTGGCCGGTTTCCCCAGTGACACGGTCGCCGAAGGGCCGGTGAGGTTGTCCACCTCCCCGTGGTAGGCAGCCTCCATGATGAACCTCGTGGCCTGCTCGAAGCTCATCTTGCCAAACGGCGACGTGCAGAACCGGGACATCCCGAGGCTGTTCATCGGTCGGTAGGAGCCTCCCGAGGTCATGAAATCCGCGGCCAGGCTCAGATGCCTCGGGTCTACCTTGATGCCAAAGGGCTCGAATACGGCCTTCACCTCATTGATGATGGTGGCCCTCGCAGCCTCCACCCCGTATGTATTCAGGATAGCGTGTATGTCGTTAGATTTAAGCTTATGGATGTCCAGGTAGTCCTGCAGATCCCAGAATACCTCAAAGTCCACTCCTGACGTTTGCAGTTGTCTTTCTTCCTTCTTCTTTTTAGTCGGATCGTCTTTCTTCTCTTCTTGAGAGGAATCACCTTTCTTCTTTTTAGTGGTAGAATCACCTTTCTTCTTCTTCTTGGTGGAATCGTCTTTCTTCTCTTCTTCTTGAGCGGAACCACCTTGTACATCTCCTTGAGAGGAATCACCTTTCTTCTTCTCTTTAGCGGAATCATATTTCTCCTCCGGCCAAACAACTGTGCATTCACTGATGCTTTTGTTATGGGATGCACTGACAAATAGGGACTTCAATGTCTTCTGGGCAATCTGGAAAGGCAAAATTAAAATGCATTTTCTATCAGTTTTTCTTTTGTATATGCAAACCAAGCTTGTATGGGGTCAAAAGAGTGAGCTTAAAAACACCCTGTTGTGGGATTGTTAAATCCAGAGCTGCACATACCCATACATAGAGCAGGGTAAGGCTTTTTTTCTTCTCAAATACTGATCAGAGTTTACTATAAACTTCTAAATCCAAACAACGTAACTATGACCCTAGCCAATATCGGTTCTCCTAGAAATCCTACAGTTTCCATTATTACAAATCAAATCTATGTACCAGATCTAAGACACATAAATAGATAACTGCTATGCCATTACTCCAATGTATGACTAAATTTACATGGTGGCAGCAACAGGTGTTTGCCATGACACAACTGAATAGCGTGAGAAAAGTTCAGATCCATACATGGTGGCAGCAACAGGTGCATACGGGGCCAAGCATTTCAATGGCAAAAGGGATACAGTGGGCATGATACAAGTTCACCGGAGATCCACAGTACAGTCAGGTCAACACATGTTCAGAGAGGAACTATTTACTACTACCTCCGGCCCGAATTAGTTGTCTTAGATTTGTCTAGATACGCATGTTGTCTTAGATTTGTCTAGATACGGATGTATCTAGACACGCTTTAGTGTTAGATAAACGTGTCTAGATACGGACATCCGTATCTAGACAAATCTAAGACAACTCATTTGTGACGGAGGTAATATTTTTTAGTTCTGTCGTATTCAGTTACTACCATCTGAAAGGAAACCAAAATATAGTGTTCTGTGTATGATGATGTACCTGGGATAGTAAAATATGTGGTTCCTTGTGCAAGATGTAGTGAACCTCAAATTTTAAATCTGCGCTTTCAACATGAACAGTCAGCTTTAACTTCTTGCTGCGTTTCTGGGTTATCTGTGCCTGCTTCTGCTCCTCCAAGTTTTCAACTGTTTCATTTTTGTCCTTCTTGAGTTTACCAGCTGCAAGCCTACCTTCTAATTTCCCTGTCTTGTTACCAGAATCTGACACATGTTCTTCACTATTCCCTTCTGATTCTGCACCAGACTCAACTGCATCATCGTTGTTATCAAGTTCATATTTTGTCTCCTCTTCAGGGTCACTATTCATACCATCTTCCTCTCCAATATCATCATCATATTCCATCTCATCATTCTCTTGCCGTTTCCTCTTTTCTGCATCAGCTCCCAAGTCATCATTATTTTCATCATCACCATCACTCCCACCAGATTCTTCACCATCAATAGGTCTGCTTTCGGATTCTTCAGGACCTTCTGATTGTGAGCTCTCAGTGTCCTTTACCCTAGTTTCCTGGATTCCACTAACTTTGTGTAGAAAATTTACGTGTTTTTCTATTGCATATTCCATTGCATCAACAAACACAGTTCTCAAGGCTGTTTGGCACTCATCAACTGTAAGTTCCGACTCAGGAGGGTAACACTCTGGTGAGAATAGTTTTAGCTGTAACTTGTAGAGACTCGAAATATGCCCATTACTGTTGTGAAAAGGAATTGTGCATACTTCAATTGCCTCCACGATATCAGCCAACCTAACGCCCCTTAATTTTGTTTCCAGACGTTTAGCTTCATCCCTAAATGTCCACATGTAGAAAGAGTTAGGGCAAGTATCTTGCTAGTTCATATGAAACTTTCTTTTACCTTTATACTGGAAAAGTGGGCATTAGTGCATGTATTTGCTGATATGGTGAAAAAACTGAGTGCAGTTTCACTGGGACTCTTTTTTACTTCTTATACAGGAGAGTTTGATATAACATCATGCATAGAAATTAAACTAAAATTATGAAGCAACTTCAAAATAAAGCAAAAAAAACTCACCTGCTGATATCTTCACGCAGAGGGCACACCATAACAGGCGTACTAATGTTAGCTGATGCTTTCATTAGGATTTCTTGTATCCGAGGCATCCCAAGTGTGACATTCATGTCACCTCTTCCAGCAAGATGAAAAGTGTTGAGCCTGCAGGGCATGAAAAAAAAAGTTTTACACGAATATACCCCAAAACAAATAAAGAAATGGAGTCGATATAGAACTACAGAAGTAGTGGACATAAAATAATTCATACAAACAGATGTACAGAAATGTTCTTACGTCATCTGTGTTGAAGGTTCTCCTAAGGACTGAGCAAGGATCACACCAACAGCTTCACCAGGATCGACAAGACTAGCCATGTACTTGACTTTCAGTAACTTTGTTAGTTCCTGCTCCTTTATGAGATATCGGCAGCGACACTTTTTAAACTTAAGCTCTTTAAGGCAGGGGCACTGTTTTTTAAGAAAATCCTTTGCACGTCCAGTGAGTTCTTCAGGCAGTTTAGTAATGTGTTTGGGCTTTAATAGAAGGGGATCACGATTATAGATCTCAAGCTCATCATTGTACCTCCCAAGTCTGTCAAACACAGCTGTTCTATTCTGTAATTTTGAACAAATTGCAAACATCAGTCCAATCAAACAAATGCATAGAGCAAGGTGTACTGTAGAAACCTAACTTGGCTAGTTTTATAACTGGGAACTTGAATGTCTTACATCTCGTAGTTCTTTAAAGTTATTGAGAAAACTACTTTTATGGACATCAACTCCATCTTCTCCATAGCAGAACTGTATGATTGATCCATCAACATTACGTACAGTGTGATCGTACGAAACAAACAATGATTCAAGACTTTTGATAAGACAACGCTGAAGATATCCACTACGAGATGTTTTGACAGCTGTGTCAATCAACCTGCGAGGAACGAACACAAGCTAAATATCATAACAACAAAAGCCACTGCAGATGTAATAATGGATGGCTCTAAGGAGATAATATATCTAATTATAATGGTGAAGTGAGATTGGCAATTGAGGGTATGAAACTACCACTGTTATATGAGAAATATTTTCTTTTCCACCAAGGGAATATACTCAAAGAGGTAGTATCTTATGTATTAGAAGGAGTAAAGAAAAGTTTACCCATTTCTGCCAGCCATACAATGGAAATAGTACTCTTGAGGGCGGAGACCAGTTAAAAATCTGTCACTGACGAAACCACCAGCTCTTGTATTAGTATCCCATGGTGGAAAGCATGGTAATGACTTCCCAGATACCATTCGTGGAACACGCGCTCCTTCTAAATCTTGTGAGCCTAACAATGACGAGATTTGTGTCATGTTAACCTAGTAAGACAAATGAAGTGGCAAGATGTTAGGGCAAGTAGGTAAAGCAAGGTATCTGCATGGAACAATTCATATATTTCTAGTTCCAACACAGAATATTGCACTGTTCTGCCCTATCAAAAGAAACTTACATCACCGCCTTTTGCTCCAGTAGCAGTCATAAGAGTGAGACAATTTCTAGGAAAGGGCTTTTGTAGACCATATGGAAACATGTTTTTGTTGACTTTAGTTGTTAACTCATTTAGTACACTTAAAATCTTCTTATCCAATGCGACGTTCGCGGATTCTCCTATTCTCCGTACAACCGTTTCGACATCCATTTGCAATTTCACTGTATCTGCATAATACATAAAAATAGTGAATGAGACAAGGTAGCAACTCCAATTTATAGAGTACAAACAGAAAGGCCGCTCTTATGAGCTAAACAGGTAGCCCATCCCATGAATACCATAGATGGAAAGCTGGCTATTAGGATTATGGAAGTATCTTATAATTATACAATCTTACCAGAGGAAAATGATACAGAAGTATGACGATATAACTCGTAAAATCACTAGTATCATGAGAAATATATGAATATATGTGATCCCACATTTATGATAAAAATAGGAATCATCTAGGAGACCGTAAACCAGTTACTGCTCGCAAAAGTGGCCTGCCCAGATTACATGAAATCTCTACAGATCAAAGAAACTTATAAATTGCCGTATACCTTGTTACTTGACGGATGTGGTAGTGGGCTGCGGATGAGAAGGGTCTAAAGTCATAGGTTGCGGGGTTATATCCATGAGATGGGCTCTCTTGATTATGGGTGTATCATGGGCTATGATTTCTAAATGATAGCGCATGTAAAATAACACATGATTTACGATCATCATTAGAATTATATTTCTAGCGCTATATAATATCTTCCAAACAGTTATGTAGATAATCCATAAGAATTACTCCCTCCGTTCCTAAATATAAGACCTTTTAGAGATTCCACTATATACTACATACGGATGTATGTAGTCATATTTTAGAGTGTAGGTTCACTCATTTTACTCCGTATGTAGTCTATAGTCAAATCTCTAAAAGGTCTTATATTTCGGTACAGAGGGAGTATATGTCTAGTGTATAAATTTATTGTATTTAAAAAGAAAATCATCATGATACTATGGTCTGGTCCTACGATCTGATATTGTCAACAGAAAAAGATACTCCCTCTGTCTCAAAACAACGGTCTCAACTTTGTACTAGCTCTAGTACAAAATTGTACTAAGCTTAAGACACTTATTTTGGGACGGAGGGAGTACTTCCTTACCTAATATCCCGATACTTTGCCCACTATGTGATACTTTGCCCACTATGCTTCAATGGGCTGGCCCACTACTTCTGGCCACTGCAACCTCAGACCTGGGCACCCTTAAAAGTGTTTCGGGGCCAATCCTGGCGATTAGGTAGGTGCGGAAACTACCTAGGTGGCCCTCGTGCTGACTTTTGGAACACTGTTCACATACCAACAAGGTTTCTGCTTTTCAGGAGTATTAAGAACATCTTAAGAGAAGGGCAGTAATTTTTGGAGGAATTGCTGCTTTGTTAGTTAGCTAAGTTTGAGTTTCTGTTCTTGTACCCATATTCCATGTTTTCGTGTTTTCTTTAGACCTGTGAATTATTTTCTTCACTTCCTTCCCTTAGACCCCTAAACAATCAAACCTATTTTTCTCACCAAATAATGGGATTGAGGATCTGATGCTCCCATAGAGCATCTCTGTGAGAGAAAATCGAGTGCATGTAAGTTGTTTTGGCTAGAGCACAAGATATTTGCTGTAAAGATAGTATTGAACAAACCTTTAATATCACCATCTCCAGTGCATGTAAATTCCCTATGGGCTTGTTTACTGTGTTCCTCACTTCCCGACAGAATTTTCATCCTCTGCTTATCTGACTCTTGGGATAGTAAAAGATCATCTATTCCACAAGTAAATCCATGAAACTGCAAGAATTTAATTAACCTTAGACCAACAGTAGAATTTAATTTATCTTAGACCAACAGTTACATAAACACAATGAAAAAATACAGCGCGAAGAAACAAGACAAAAACCTATTGACAGTGGGCCAAAACCAAAGGGAAACTAAATACAAAACA
The DNA here is from genome assembly GCF_904849725.1 of Hordeum vulgare subsp. vulgare. Classification (NCBI taxonomy): domain Eukaryota; kingdom Viridiplantae; phylum Streptophyta; class Magnoliopsida; order Poales; family Poaceae; genus Hordeum; species Hordeum vulgare. Next base: position 571,519,410 of record NC_058522.1, read on the forward strand.
ATAGAATAGTTAAGAACAAAGGGAAAACAATTAGGCCATGGTTTAAACACAAGGGGAAGTGCATATCACGTTTTTTTATCATTTGCCCCACTTTACTTCCCACTTTGATCCATGTGGGGGCCCAGGTGAAGGCAGGGCAAATTATCAACTGGGCACGTAATACCCCCCCCCCCCCCACCCCCCTTGGCACTAGGACTACTTAATCCCCTGACATTTAAAACATGTCATTCCACCCTCAACCTTTGCAAAAACGGGCAGGTAACCCACCTTGAGAACACAAGGCTACCCCACCGACACCCAATCGGCGAACAACCACTCACACCAAACAGTGAGGGTCCACCAGTATAATCACATTCTCTTTATCTCTTCTCTATATTCCCCTTCTCCACAAATGGCGCAAAGAACAGAAACACAATCAAACTCCAACTTTTGAGTTTTGTTCCATTACTTCTACAATTTACACTATGACATGACGAAATTTCATTAAAGAACACACTTCCGCGCCTACAGTATTATCAATGCTCTGAAAAAAAACAGATCTCTAACTTTTTTATCACCAAGGTTTCACGGTTCAAGAACAGCATCTCACCTAATAGCAGCAACACGAACTGAGGCTACAAACTGAATTTAATCTGGAAAGAACAGTGATGTGGCTAAAGATATGTTAAATCAAGCAAAGATGAGGAACAGCAAACGGCCTAACAGCAGCAAAAATTTGGAGTGCCGTGGAAGAGAGAAGGCGGGGAACAGGGTTGCACAGAGCAAAGAATGCACATGGGATCTGGACTCACAAATAGGCCTGTTCGATTTTATCATATAAAGCCGAGTAACGGCCACTTGCCGCATCACGTCACACGATAGCTTTCCAAAACTGCTCACGGAGTTCTACTGGTTTCAAAGGTTATGGTGATGTGTACATTTTTTTCTAAAGCCTAAACCATAGTGATTGATTAGCCATGGACAGGGGTAGTCCAAACTTGACATGGGAGTCCTTAAAGAGATATCTGAAGGACTGGAATATCACCAAAGATTTAGCCATGGACAGGGGTGCTTAGGCAACACAAAAGTAAGTTGTATTGTATTGTTGTGGCAGCTGGATAATTTTTTCACATGATCCACTGCAGAATGATGATATGGTTCAGTGACCAAACGTTTTCAGTTTGCCTCTTCAGCGCTATACCGAGAAAAATATGGCTCAAACAGACAACTCAACAATGGGTTGGCCCATTCAAAGTAGATTGATGTGCAGGTTCAGATCGGCTTTCCTTTTCATTTCTTTATTTGTTCAGGTAGCCTGTCTAAATGAATTTCCAAGGCAGATTATCTAGGAATTTTTTATTTGCTCCAGATAGGAAATGCTGCTCAGGAACATTAAAGGAATACAGTCTTGAACTAAAAAAGGGTAACTAAAGAATACTAATCAGCACATCTAATGGCTAAAACTGGCTAAAAAGTGCTCCATTTGCCAAAACATTTAAGAAGCATGTCTAGGTCTACGAATACTACTCCCTCCGTCCGGAAATGCTTGTCGGAGAAATGGATAACAATGGACGTATCTAGAACTAAAATACGTCTAGCATCCATTTCTCCGACAAGTATTTCCGGACAGAGGGAGTATTTGTTGCTACTTCACTAGAGAGTTCAACTGGTACAACTGTCTTAGTGGCACCAAATTCAAGAAAGAGTACACCTAGGGCTACTGTCTAGATGTTTTGACGGTTACCTGCAAGAACAATGTAAACAAGCGGCTGAATATCGAGAGCAATCTTCCAGCTGTATCCGCACCATAGAGTTCATGAACTGTATGAACTATCCCGTAGTTCCCGAACTGCTTCTTATCTATCATGCCTGTTAGGAGCTGATTATCATGAATACGTAAAACTTGTTCTTCAGGAGCTCTAGCAGTTTCTTTTTGTTCTTCAGGAGATTCCTGTCCTTGAGCACTAGCCTTTTCATTTTTCTCCTTTTTTGAGGAAATAGCCTTTTCTTTTTTCTTCTTTTCTGAGCAAACAGCCTTATCTTCAGCAGCAACGCACTTTTTAGGTGTTAGATATTGTACTGGAATCTTCCCTTCCATCTCCACAGTAAATGGTGGGTGACCTTTTGTTAAATGGTTCAAGATGGTTGTTATGACCTGTAGACAAAATAAAAACTTATACAGCTGAGTCCCAAGAAATGTCAAGATCAAGGCCAACAGTGAAATAAGTTCTGTTGTACAAACATCTTGCCTGTTTTCCCGTCCACAGCAGCTTTGGCTTCAAAATAGCTGGACTAAGAAGTTCTAATGTATCATCATCATTCATAATAGATACCCTTTTACCAGATTGACAAGGACTTCGAGCTGAGGACACACAAGACCCATAGACAAGCTGACTATATTCCTCACGGCTTAATAATGTGCCCACTTTTGTGAGAAGAACAGCACCAACAATGTGGTCCTAAAAATTAAAGAAATATCAGTTATTGCTTGTTAATATCACAGGCATGGCGAGTTTGCTAGATAGAATAGATGCATGTGACAACTGACTATACAACAATTGGGATGACTGTTGAACAGTTGATATGACTACACAGCAGTGGATATGGCAATACTAAGTACTCCATGGTGAAACTGTGTAGAAGAACAAAAATCTGCATATACATAGTATTACCTGAATGAGACCTCTGACAGCCTCACCACTCCTTGGACCAATGTACTGCTTATTTGCATCAACGATGTTGATGGCTTCAGCACGAGATATTTCATCTTGCGGAAAGTGCACGTTCATTTCATCCCCATCAAAATCAGCATTGTATGTGCTAAAAAGAAACACAATTACTGGATCATTTGATGCAAGCAAATGAAAATAGCAGGGACATATGAAAATACCTGCAATTGGCATAGTGCATTCGAATTGTCTTCTCTCCAGCCAACACACGAACAACATGGGCCATCATGCTGGGCTTGTGAAGAGTAGGCTTCAAATCACAAAGAGAGGGATTAGAGATGTAGACTAATAGTTCACTCTATCTACAAAAACTAAGTGTTAATGTTGACACAAAAATCCTATAGCAGTATGATCGGCAGCAAAGTGGTGAGTGGTTGCAACTCCAGACAAAAGTTTGCTGTTAGATTCTGATGTTCATGTCTTGACTTAAAAGTGAAACACCTCCTGAAACTGGCAATTCCAAAATTATGAAGTTGGCCTGCCAAGTAGGGCTACAAGTCATGGGCCTTATGTCGTATGCACCACTGCAGTTAATCTGGGTATTTACTATCATCTTAACATTTAAATTAAACCTTGAGATGAAAGCGTTTTTTGCATGTACCTCCATAGACCCAATATGATTTGTATGTTTAGCTCTATGTACATAAAAGAATGAAGAAATTAACACATCAAAAAATGATTAGACTCCCTCCGTTCCAAAATACTTGGAAGTTCTAGGTTTGTCCTAAGTCAGACATCATTAAGGGTATGTTTGGTTGGTGTCCTCGTCCTTTTACGCCTGGCCTGGAGCATGCCTGCAAGTTGCCTGGACTGTGTTTGGTTGGAGTCCAGAGAAGCAGCAGCTAGCCTGGCCTGGTGAGCATAAAATATTACTTAGCCTGGACCACAACCAAGGCTACTTGATTAGCCTGGCTCCGGTGCAAGGAACCGGTTGCCTGGGAGCAGCCTGGCGACAAGTCGTACGTTTTAATCAGCTTTTTCTTTCGTGGGCCAGCTCTCAAATGAATCATTTTTGCACTAAGCTTTTCTCAGGCCAGGTACACAACCAAACACACCATGCCCGACCAGGCACAAAACATCTAGTTGTCAGGCTGCGCTCAGGCATCATTTTTTATCAGGCATGAAAGCCAGGGTGCAAACCAAACAGGCCCTAAGTCTGACCAAGTATATAGAAAAATATGATAAACATAGAACTTCGTATTTTGGATCGGAGGGAGTACATCACAATGCTGCAAATAAATTATAAATGTGTATTTGTGTGGAAAAAGTCGAGTAGAAGAAGTATAACAACATTCAAAGCCCCACTTTGCTAAAACAACACCGAAATGAGATTGAAGGATGTCTTTCCTTGATTTTCAAGTATGCTGCTGAAGAAAATGGAATGTTAAGCATGCTAGCAAAATAATATGTATACCTGTCTGTTGACCAGTACAACGTCACCATCTTGAATATGTCGATATACAACTTTGCTTTCAAATTCACATTTAGGGTCCTTCCCTGGTTGAGAAATTGATCCTCTAGAAGCTGCCAACATCTTGGCAATGCCACGACGTTTGGAATGGTCATCCTGTAATCTATACATGTTATTGTTAACCTTGAAGTGTGTCGCACCAGGATGAATTTCCGGGCCATTATTTATAGCTCCCTGTAGCTTTTTGGCATTCCAGGGCGTCACTTTCTGCGCAGGAAAAAAAATCATGATGAATACTGTAAATTAGATACAAAACAAAGAAAAGCATGGATACAGGTTAACATATCTACAAAAAGGGTAACATCTTCTGTACAATGGTGTATTCTCTCTCTTCCTTGCATTGCCCAAAAAGGTGGAATGCAACTGCTAACTCAACAATAACAAAAAGTACCTCTTATTTAATAACTAGGAAACAATCCAACTTCCATGTTGTTCAAATTTCAAGAATAAAGAATACATCATCATCAGGAGTGATGCACTTTATTGGATAGAATAACACTAGTAAGATAGCATGCAAGAATCAACAGTGGTGAAAAAAAAAGGCTGGTGGATATTTCAAGTATATTTAGAGCACAAACATAAACATAACCATAGAAATTTTAATTGAATGTCAATACAGAAGAAAATGCAGGTCAATCCATGAAGAAAGTACCTCAGGATAAGTCAGCTTTGAAGCAGCAGCAGGAGGAATCCCAATTTCGTTAACAGCCAAAAACGGATCCGGAGATATAACCGTCCGGCAGGAATGATTAACTCTCTTGCCCATTATTTTCTGTCGAACAATCCCGGTTTTCTTGTCCACCAATTGTCGTACACCATGACCGTCTTTCCCGCTTTTTACTGCCATCAGCATAAACATTTCAAAAGAGAGGGACTTCTTAGTGGGGGTGAAGAAAATGAGCATGATGTATACGTGCATGTAAGACCAAGCCCGTTAGTGAAGGTAATGCTACAGTAAACATAGGACTTCTACGAAAAACAATCATAAACATCATGAATGACAACAAATATCTGCATGTGCACCATAATTCTTTGCTATAAAAAAATCTCGTTCTGAAATACTCCCTCTGTCCAGAAATACTTGTCGGAGGAATGGATGTATCTAGATGCATTTTAGTTCTAGATACATCCATTTTAATCAATTTTTACGACAAGTAATTCCGGACGGAGGGAGTAATATATATAATCCTGAAACTGAAGTGATCTAGTTGAGAAAAGAGGCAAGAAACTCAAGGCAAAAAGAACTCTACCAAATTATAAGAAACATAATCCAATTAGGGTCAAAATTGTTGAAGCAAGAAGCAGCCCAATCAATATAATCATGAATTGCAATATATGACTGTGTCTAAACAACTGAGAACAAACTGGTAACAGTTAGCCATGTATAGCATTCCGAAACTTGATTCAACCAGTTTATCTAAGTACAGGAATCCAGAGATACATGTAACATGTTTCCGTCTTTTTTAGATTTTGCCGAGGGTCAGAACATAAAGGGATGATCTATAATTCATTGAAGGAAAGAATGCATACTAACCAAGGCCTTTACTGTTATCATAAAATAAATTTACACTTGTTTGCAGATCCCTCCATCTTGTAAGAATATCCATGTGATTCGGATGGACATTGTCATGCTGTAGCGCAAGATTGGCCTCTTGCACTTTACTTAGCATAACATTTTGTGGATGTTCCATAATCTATACCCAAAAAAAGTTAAGCATGATTAGTTTACAAGAAGACTCAATCAATTAGACTAACTATGGTCTACTTACTCCAAGGCTAGAGCTAGTTGAGGGACGGAATCTATTTGGTGGCACAAGCATACTCTTCAAGAAAAACATCTCATAGCCCCTCCTCTTTTCCGATACACATAAATTCTGCTGGAAGTCACATAGTAACATGCAGAACCTGGCTTCCTTTTCCCACAGGTCTTTGAGAATAGATTCAACCTGAGCAGTTCAAAAAGAAAGAACTCAGTCATGTGCTGCCTGTAGAACGTGCACAAGGCATCTCAATGTTACTTCAAAATCAAAAGGAAACAAAAAATGTAACCTCCGTAGTCAAGAGAGGTCTATCATCAGAAAGGCCTTTTGTTTGATTGCTTGATGCTTTAACTCTATCATCCGTAAGACCAGAAACACCAGTTCCATTTGGGTCGGGAATATGGCCATCTCCTTCAAGATTATAATCAGTGATTGCTTTTCTTCTTGCAGCAGAACCATCTGTACCCTGCAAATCACGCACAACGAGGACAAAATAATGTCTACCTTTCATTGGTTAAATTGAACTTTTTGTCGCATTTTCTATTTACCTTTTGGTTGGAGTATAGTTATTGTTGGGTTTCATCTAGTGAACAGGAGGAATAATAGCAATATACAGAACCACAGTTTGTACTAAAATATGGCCGTGTTTTTATCCTCTGTCCTAATGTGCCTAAAGTTATTAGTCCTAAAAGCATTGAAATTCAACACATCTTGAGCAGAAGCAGGACGTAGCAGGTCGGGTTTTTCAGACAATGGCAGTGATACAGTGCTAGATGATACCTGAATCGTGAGCCAACCATATATCTGGCATTTGACGGACGGGCTCTTCATGCCGCAGTTTGCACACTTGTTCACCCGCTTCTTCATCAGCTTGGAGAAGATAGAATGGGCCTCTTTCAACTGGATGGATGTCCATGTTTTGTTCCCACGGTCAGATGGGGACGCCGGTTTATCAACGGAATCGTCCTCGTCCATTTCGAGGCTTTCCACGGAAACAGCGGAATCTTGCAAGTTCTTGGCCTGGACAACATCGCCCCTCGCCAGCAGCTCAAGCTCGTGGGCGTACCTGTCTACCTGACAATCATAGAACAAATCCATGGAAGGGGAATTATGACATGAGCACTGTGGGGGTGGATGGATGGATGGATAAGGAGACGAGGGAGGGAGGGGGGCGTGCGTACGAGCTGGGTGCTGAGGCGGAACTTGCGGCAGGTGAAGCAGGTGGAGCGGAGGAGGTCCCGGAGGGTGTCGAAGAGCAGCGGGTTGAAGAGCGGCTTGGAGAGCTCGATGTGGCCGAAGTGGCCGGGGCACTGGCTGAAGTTCAGCGCGCAGGTCTTGCAGCTGCTCGGAGTCGGGGCGGCAACAACAGAATCAGCTATCAGTCTACTAGTATGCTGCCGGAAAGAAAAGGCTAGAGAAGAGGGAGAAGGGGGGCGGCCATGCCATGGCTTTGCTTACTTGTCGTTGGCGTTGACGGGGCCCATGGCGGGGTCGAGCAGGCCGCCGGGCACGGGGCAGTTCTTGGCGTCGAGGCGCTCGGACCTGGTGAGCCGCTTGACGCTGAGCCGCCTGACCTCGTCGTCGGTGTAGAAGCCGAAGAGGATGGAGTCCACCTCCACCGACGTCGCCTGCTCCTGCTCCTGGTGAGGCACAACAGACACACACACACAAGGACGGGGTTATTACGGCGTGAGAAATCGCCGGCGGGGAAGGGGAGGGAGCAGGAACTCGCCATGGCGCGCCGCCGCCCGAGGGGGAGAGGCCGCCTGCCGGCGTTGGAGGGGAGGGGAGGGAAGGGGTGGGGAGGGGGGCGTCGGAGCGGTTCGCGGCGGCTAGGGTTTTTGCGAGAGGGTTTAACGCTCACCACCGCGGCAGGCCCATCATAACAAGCCCATGGTTCACAGCGTGCGCGCGCACGGGGAGGTGGTGGCGGTAAGTGGGCTCGCTGTTCTGAAAAGAATAACCTGGCTTGACCCAACATACCAAATTGATCGGCCCGTCTGTCTTAAATAGCTACTAGTACAATCCACTAGCTAATTTTCGTCTTCATGTAACAACGATGCCACATCATTAAATCATATATGGAGTCATAAGTTACATTTTTCATTAATCTTTTCATGCAAAATATATCATTTCATGCATTATTTTTTCCTAGGAATTAAGTCATGTAAGAAAGTTTTATAAACGCGTAGGTGTGGGGTTAATTTAGAATATATTAGACCAGGAAGCAGAAAGAGTGTTGCAATTCAACATAAAAGACTGGATAACAGATTCACATCAGTATAAAAGAACAACAAGATTTTTCTAAGTCAACACTTTAACAATGCTATGCGCTAAAGGGCTACCCAAATATCTCCCATGTTAAAACATTTTCACATACTCAAAACTTCAATGCACGTCAGTAAATGGCTTTTATGAGAACTCGAAGGCGATTCTCACATTTGGAGACACTGGTTAAGAAAAAGGAATAATTATGATAGTTAATTCTTGGGCAGCAATTTCTGGAATATTTGAGAAGTAATACACACCATAAGAACATGGAAGGTGCAAGGCTCTAAACTAACCTTTGCCACTTTTTTACTGTAACTCTTTGTAGCTTTTTGGTCAACACAATCATAACCATAGGAGTTAGCCATTTTGTAAGACATCTAATACAAGCTCTAAATAGAATTGAACCATTTCATACCCATTCTTCATGTTTTTTTTCTTCACACATTTTAAACGCCAACCTATAGATGATGCCAATAACTTGCTTAATTCAGAAAATGCAAGAGGTTACATCGGGAATGGCAAAAAGGGACATTTTTTCAATTTGTTTACAACAGATCTGCATGAAAAAAACAGTATACATCTTTAGATATCTGATGACACACGTTAGACCTGACAACACGGGTACGATTCTAACGACCATCATTCTTCCTTTCCCCAACAAAAAATAGGTAACAACCATGGTAAATAACAAGTTATATAATTCACTAATGGATCTTTGGAATGGCATACCTATGGAGTCAAATAAATTACTTGGCGTGGTTGGAGCTCCAACCTCCATGGCCTCATGCACCTTCGGTATCTCTAAGGCACCAGTGACTCTGAAAGATAAAGTATATGTATACAACAGATGATTGGAGAATTAATAACTTCAAAGTTAAAACAATGGCAATTGCAATATGTCTTAACTTAACTTTTTTCTGCAATTTGAAACAATTAAAGGTCATGACCAAGCCACTATTCCATCGAGGTTTGCAATACGCAACAAACTTAGATCCGATTAATGGTAAAAGCATGTGTTGAGTTAGTAATATCACCTACCGTGAAACATAGGGTTCTACTTTAAAACAATGGAATTACACTTAGAACTACCTAAAAATGTGAGAGCCGGTTAGTCAATATAATTTTCTAATGCTTCTTCTTCTAACAGGCAGCCTTAGTGAATGAATAAACATTTGATTGCATAGCATTTTCATGACCAGAATATGGCGGCTCACCAATCTGATTGATAGGCATCTTATCGATTGAACAATTCCACCTTCTATCCCGGTAAAAAATTAGCTTGAGACAAAAATAAAATCCCAATTTCTGAAACTCTAGCATCGTGCAAATGTACATCAAGGAATCATTTTCCTAGAAGACACCCTACTGCTGAAGCAGAAAAGTAATATGCATTTATTGATAATCAATAGGTTTCCCAAGGATTTTCTTCTCAAATAACAAATGTATGGTTATTTTCCAAAGCTCACACCAAATGACCACAATCCCATCACCGGAACGACTTCATTTAAGGGCTTTCTTTGTAAAAACTGGAGAGCAAATGCTTCGGCCGTGAGAATGCATAATAAATTTCCAATATACGATGGAAGTCGCTCCTCAACCACTTGAAAGTGCAGTCATGCCCTTAATCGTGTTTTGGTGTTGCTGACAACACACATATAGATAACTAATCACTAATCCCCTTTAAGCTGTTGTTAATGATCATGTGTTGATAAGGACAAGCTCATGTGCTAACAAGGACAAGATCAAGATAAGCATTCCTGAGCACTACATGCTTGATTCTTGTGGATGTTCACATGATGGACAAATGAAGATGAATACATAAGCTAGGCTTTCCACATTGTGTATGGGAGAGCTACTTGAAGACTTCATCATGTCTTGCTTTCAACTTGAGCCAAGAAGGAACAACAACATCAAGCTCAAGCGAAAGGGCTAACTCAAAGGTATCAGTTCCTTTGACGTTAGTGGTGCGGAGTGATGATCAACGAATAAAAGTATACACTCAAGTATGGATCATCAATACCCTTTTTATGATTCTTGAGTCTTTAGGGATCCCGCACTATTAATAGGGGATCACAGGTTTTGCGATGAACTTGCTCAAACTACATCTCTACTTTTGTGCTCATACCACATCTCCACTGCTCGGCTTTGATCTCAAAAATAGAACCAATGCCTCGGACATCCGGCTTCCTCCGGACGTCCGAGGGCCGGACGCCCGACCACTTCGGAAATCCGGAACCTTATACCAGAGCCAAAGTCTCGGACATCCGGCTCCCTCCGGACGTCCGAGGGCCGGACGCCCGACCACTTCGAAAAACCGGAACCTTGCACCAGAGAAATCCAGAGTCATATAACTCGGACTTCCGGCCTCCCCCTGTCGTCCGAGGGCCGGACGTCCGACCACTTTCAGAATCCGGTGCCCTTGAACAGAGCTGAACTCGCAGACATTTGACCCTCTCTTCGATCGTCCGGTCCCTGTTCGTCTATACAGTGATTCCTGATATCTATACAGTGGTTCCTGATATATATATACATCCCTCGGACGACCGACCCCTGTCGGACGTCCTACCCCTTGTGGGCGTCCGGACATCCGAGAACTGTCGGACGTCCGACCACTGTCAGACTTAAGTGACCCCAACGGTCACTTTCCCCTCTCCACTATAAATACCCCCTCCCACTTCGTGTGAGAGGGCCCAACACAGCCATATCCTCATAAGAACACATTTCTACCTCACACACATTTGCTCACACCAAATCTTAGATCCCAAGAGCATTTGTGAGCCCCTTTGAGAGTTGTTCCAATCAAAAGATAGATCGTCTCCCTCTCCTCCTCTCAACCCAAGCTATTTGAGATTTGAGCAAGTTTTGAGCATTCCCCGTGATCTTGTTACTCTTGGAGGTTGGAGACTCCTAGGCGGTAGGAGTTCTTCGGAGAGGAATCAATCTGTGTGATTACCCCCGAAAAAGTTTGTGAGGGTTTGGAAGCCACCTCAAAGACTTACCACTAGTGGTTGAGAAACGCCTTCGTGGTGTTATCTCAAAGGGAGATTAGGGTGAGCCTTCATGGCGTTGGTGTGCCTTCGTGGTAACATCCACCTCTCTAACGGTGACTAGCTTCCCTCCAAGGAAGTGAACATCGGGATACATCTTTGTCTCGGTGACCTTGGTTATCCCTAACCCTAACTCCTTACTTGTGGTTTACTTGTGTTACTTGAGCATACATACATTGCATATTGTTTGTGCTCATTATATTGTGTTGGCTATTTCTTTGTACAAGATTAATCGTTCAAGCATACCCTCTATATCCACACTTCTCACTTACAGCTTTTGATATATCGTGTGCTATAGGGTGATCTAGTATCTTGTGTCATTCACCTACTGGTCGTGTGATATAGCTCAAGTAAGTTTGTGTAACTTACTTGTGCTTGTTAGTAACCGTGTTGTGTCCATCTTGGTAGATCGTGTTGTTGGTACACGTTGCGGTGCCTATTGCATTTAGGATTTGTGCTTGAAAAGTATCCTCTTAGTTTATTTCCGCATTAGGTTTAAGCCAAATCCGAAGAAGTTTTTAAATAGCCTATTCACCCCCCCCCCCTCTAGGCGTCATCGTTGTCCTTTCAATTGGTATCAGAGCAAGGTCTCTCTTTAATTAGGTTTCACGACCTAGAGAGTATCGATGTTGACTATTGGATTATTGCACAATGACACCTTTGACTTTGATGGCACAAATTATACCCTATGGAGAATTCGTATGATCCATCACTTTCGGGCCATGGGCCCAAATACTTTACGAATTGTTCTTGTAGGGATTGTCGACAAAAAGGATGATGCATCTTCATGTACTAATGAAATGTATCTTGATTGTGAGGCTTTTCTTACCATTCATCGAACCATAAGTCCTGAAGTGTTTAAGTCTATCTCGACTTGCAAGTCAGCTCATGAAGTTTGGACTAAACTTGAAGATATATATGGTGGGTCCAATCTTGATGAAGACGATATTATGATGAAGGAGTTGGTGCATGAGCTCTTCACTATTTTCGATCATAAAGAGTCCACCACTACTTCCATATCCGATTGCTTGCACACCTCAGCATCTTCAATCTCACAAGGTAATGACATGGTGAGTGAAGAAATGTATGTTGATGAAAATGTCATAGCCTCTATGGACACGAGCATATCTAGCACCACACATAGTGTAAATTATTGTGCTGATAGGTCATGCATTCCACCTAAAGATCCCTCGACAAATGTCTGTGGTGATATGCCTGCTTTCCCGTGTCCTCTTGATCAAAATATCTTGTTTCTCCCTAGTTGCCCTATGACTAATCATTTAGGGGAAATCAAGAAATATGAAGTACTTTTGACTAATGAAGAATATGATTCACCAAAAGAATCATCATCAACTCCTCCAGTTCACATGTGCCTCATGGCAAGAGGTAATAATGAGGTATCATCTTCTCTATGCAATAACGATGATATTTGCGATGAGGATGATGATGATGACTTGACTGAAAATATCTATGTGATCGGTAAAATTCTTCATAAAGCTAAAAATAACGCTCTTCAAAGATTCCAAGATGTTATTGCTTACTTTGAAAATTGTAATGATTCACTTAATCATGAACAAGCTAAAAGTGAACAACTTGAACATGAACTTGAGAAGAGTCATCAAGCATGTAGAGACTTAAGATCTTAAAAAGAAGAGATTGAAGTTGCTCATGATAAACTTAAAAAGGATTTTGAGGTCCTTCTCCTTGAATGCAATAGTGTCAAGGGAGAGCTCATCAAAACCTCTAAAATCTATGAGGAGCTTCAATCTACTCATGAGAAGTCTCTAATTGCTACTTACTCCTCTCATATTGTTGATGATACTTATACATCTAACTCTACCTCATTTGAAGTATCAACATTGAAGGAGAATGCTGAGCTACGTGCTCAACTTGATTTACTAACTAGCAACTATGGGAAGTTGGAAGAAAACCATGTAATGCTCACAAGCTCTCATGCCGATCTTCTAACATCCCATAATGTGCAAAAGGTAGCTCATGAAGCTATCATCACCAAGGTAACATCAAGTGAGCCTCATGTGGAAAATGGCACTACTTCTAGTCAAAGTACTATATTTCCATGTGCTAGTCCTCGTAATTCGTCTACTCATAATGTTGCTACCTCGTGTGATGAATTACTTTCCTTACCTTGTTGCTCTAACATTGAAGCTTACACTTCCTCTAGTACTTGCGTTGATACTAGCCGTGCAGAGGAAATCGAAGAGCTCAAGGCCCAAGTCACTTCCTTGAAGAAAGACTTGGAACGGTGTCATGAAGGGATGTCCACACTCAACAACGTCCTGTGTGAGCAAACATCTCCGAATGACAAAAATGATGTTGGAGTAAACTCAAACAAGAACAAGAGGGGCCTAGAACAAGTCAAGAATTCGGCCAAAATCATTTTCTTCAAGTGCAAAGTTAAAGGGCACCATGTTAGATCTTGCCCTCTGAAGACGAAGTCTCAAAGTCACAAGCAACAAGTGAAGCGGCCACAAACTCAATCACATACTCAGCTACAAGTTGAAGGAAGGTCTCTTCCCAATAAGACCCAAGCCAACACTCCCCGAGGTGAGAAATCAACTGGGAAGAAAGCAAAGGGTAGATGTTGCTACTTATGTCGTGAGAAGGGTCACGTCGCTTCGTCTTGCACGAGAGGTAACTTATCCAACCCAATCACTATTGATGATATCTATTCCCTTAGGAAGGATAAGGTTGGTAATGTGTTTGCCAAGTTTGTTGGTACTCAAAATGGTGTCAAGAAAAGAACCATTTGGGTTGCCAAGCCTATTGTGACTAACCTCTTAGGACCCAACGTAGTTGGGGACCAACAAGCTCAAACTTGATCAATAGGTGACTCTGGAGGACATTGGAGACTTGGATACACAATGAAGATTTGAGGACTCTTCATCATTTGTATTATCTCAAGCCAAGTCATTTGGATTATCGAGCCCATATCCCATATCCAATGTGCCTCTTTGCGGTAACTTGTACTTAAATTGTTTACATTGAAAGTTGCCTGCCCCACTCCTTCTCATGTCTAGGTTTGGTACCTAGCATGTACTTTGACATGTTGCGCCTACTAGTATGATTGTTATGTGTTATCTATCATGTGTAGGTCGCTATGTATGTCATATAGTCATTGTTCAAGAAATCGGTAACTGGTAGCTGCTCGGTCGGCTTGGGAGTAGCGATTAATCGGTGAATCGGCCTATTAACTGGATTAATCGGTCGACCATTAATCGATAGATTAAACAGAAACTTGCCAACTTATATCTAAATTTTTTATGTATCATACCATAATTCCATGCACCTAGCTATGTAATGTACCAAAATATTCTATTGTAGGCATATAAAAAATAGATAAGAGGTAAAATTAATAATCATTATACATCTAAATATATAAAAATTCAAAATGAGAAATGAGAAATTAAACATTTAAACTTATCCATATACTTGGTAACATACATCACGTAATATACTACAGATAACAGCCAAAACCAACAGTTCCATCCATCCATCTACAAAATTATAAATCATAATTTACTAATATATGAATGCTGATTCTCCACTAAGGTATGTGGGGAAGATGGTAGTACCTTGTCTGCTCGTGACGCCATCGAGGAAGAGATTGGGGAGCATCCCATGGGAGAGGATGGGGAGTGTCCAAGGGGGGTTGGGTCAAGGCAAGCGACCAGAATGGCAGAGCTACTAGATCTTGCAGGTGTAGTGTGGAGACTGGCACCAATAAGAACACGACTAGCCACCAGCCAGGTTAGGAGGGGATGAAAGGAGCATGAGGAAGCGCGAGGAGGCCAAACCCTAGGTATTTAGTAGAAAGAGGGGCGGGAGGCATTATGGGCCAAAGTTTTGGGATTCGTTTACCCATCAGTTAATAGGCCAGTAGTGATTAATCGGTCTGGCAACTAATTAATCGGTATGACAACTCATTAATCGGTCTAACTAGCCAATTAATCGGCACGACAAGTTAGCACGATGAATAAGTGTTATTCGATTCGGTCACCCTAGGAGTAGCGATTAACTGGCAAGTTAACAGGTTAATCGGACGAATTCTTGAACAGTGCATATAGTTGTGTGTAGTCCTGATCATTACTTGCATCCTAGTTGCACCGTTGTGTGGGTCTTTTGAGACGTTAATAGCTCATCACATTAAGGGGAGTGTTCTCTTCTATGCACATCACTAACCCAAAATGTGTATATATGTATTGGACCTCATCTAGTATTCACGGTGTAAGATTATCCAATCATTCCGTTGGATGTCAAAGCCATCCGAAGTTCAAATTGGCATCCACTTATCAGCTTAGTTGGATGATTGATTGCCTTGTATGATAAATACATGGATTATCACATTAAGGGAATGTGATATGCTTTGTGCACGTCACATCCCCTGGTAAGATGAACATCCGATGTATGCCACTCAGAATCTACCACATGGGGTTATTTTATAACTGTGTGGCGTGTCATGCTATACATGTCTTAATTCACATAATAACCCTGTTGGTGTCTAAATCCCTTAGATGTGCGTGAGTATGACGTTCTACTACACCAATACTCATGGCTTAGCCGCTAGATCGTACCTAAAAGAAGGGCATAGTTGATGCATGCCTTTCGAATTATTTCTCTACACTATGATCTAACTAATTGGGATGTTAACGTACGACATCTAAACATTATGCTTATGGCTGAACTCCCATATCACACTTGTGTGAGTATAAAACGATCTTTGTGCTTGTTTGGCATCTACCACCATTGATAATTCTAAATACCATTGTGTTCTCTCACACATGGTATCTCTGGCTTGGTAGTGTTTTTCATGGTCATTCTATTTTGGTTTTGTCTTCATTTGACCTACATAACTTGCCGAGAAATTCATGTGTCTCCCGGTAATCTCCCATGCATGTCTTTGAGCTCGTACTATTTATTTCATAATGTTGTGGGAGTTATAATCATATTACCTACACTTATACATCTACTGGGGTGAGACATGCATGTAAGGTTGTGCAAAATGCATACCTTACATGGTTTGATGGTTTGACCGGTTCATGTGTTGAACTTGGGGTGCTATCATATGTTGATTTGTCACCCTAATCCATTTTGGACGACATGAATGTTCTGTAATTGACAATTATGTGTTCATTTGCCCAAATTGTATATCCTTGGATTTTGATAGGCTCGTGTAGGCATATCTACTATGTGTAGATGCACATGTCGTGTCTATCGTATCTTTGATCCAATATATGTATATGGTAAATCAGACGTATCCATTAAAAGGTTAAGGTGTGCTTGAAAGTAAAACTTATATTTATATGCACATAATTGAGTGATTTTACCCTATATATATTGTAGTTGGACTAACTACTTCGGACCCAATAAGTTCGGGGACCATATTGTGCTTAAATGGTGGTTTAGGTACTTTGGAGAAGCATTGCTATCTTGACTTATTCTCAGAAGAAAATGGTGCTGGTCACGAAGAAATTAGAGTCAAGACAGGACTCGACTACTTCTACGCCATACCAATGCTTTTCCGGCAACAAGTATTTACTTCATGCATGTATAACATTAGAGTCAACCCTGTGTAGGTTGCATCATTGCATGAACATAATACTTTTTCCACTTTGTAATTTCTTGCATGTCCTTGTCAATCACACTAATGAAATGCTTAGTGATTGGTGTTCTCTTAGCACTTCATGGTCATATGAATGAGACAAATTTGTGCCATGGCACCTGTGTCATGTGCCTTGCTCTTATAATAGGATAACTTGTGCATGATCCTATGCACTCATGCATTTGACCGTATTTTGGACCCACACTTATCATAGCAATCGAGTTAGAAGATTTACATCATATCATGTCCAAAATATGTTAGTTGAGAGGCCCTTGGTTGCTACACATGCGAGAATACTCCTTAGCACCTCACCATCATGAGCAAGACAGAAAATGCTTAAGTGTCCCTGTCTCGAGGTAGCACTCGAACTTGGTGGTTAAACCCACCACACACTCCATTGTTCGAGCGTTGGGAAGGTATAATCACTATATGAAATACTGTTGGATGTTACCTCCGCTCTATTCACTTGAACCATCTCACCATCATGATTCAGCCCTGTCTGCCTCCCTCTCGGACATCCGACACGGCTCGGTCGTCCGATTGTTGACAGCTTCCGGACATCCGACGTCTGTCGGTCGTCCGACCGCTGACGGCTTCCGGACGTCCGACGCCCGTCGGACGTCCGACACATCGGGAGCCTCTATAAATAGAGGGGCGCGGGCTGGGCCTTGCCCTAGCCCCCACGCCCCCCCCTTTTTCACAGCCGCCGCCAGCTGCCTGAGGAGCTCGGCCCTGCGACCTCGCCGCCACAAGGGCCCTGCCCCGCGATCTGGCTGTCCTCCTCCGTGGGATCCTTCTTCCATTCCTCTCCTCTCTCGATCTGCAGGTATCCTCTTGGTTTCTCTCGTGATTGGTTCCCCTTCTCACTAGTTCATGTGTTCGTTCATGTGTTTTGACCGTGACCGTTCCCCATTGGGTTTCCAATCGTGTAGGCCGTTTTCCATCATGCCCAAGATTAAGCACACTGCCCGGAAGAACTCTGCTGGCTCATCCGCTTGTGCCACTCCTGGCACGGGGTCAGATGACTCCGATGTACCTCGCCGTCCCTTCAAACGGCTCGCCCGACGTCCTCCTCCACAGCCCAACTCCTCGTCTGATGGCTCTGACTTCGAGGATGAGCTTGTAGCTGAGGAACGTGCTGAATACGTTGCCGTTCGGAAGACTATGCTGAAGACGGGGACTCGCAGGCCCTCGTATATGCCCCCGCCTCCTCCTGAACAACCCGAAGGTGATGCTCGTTGCATCTCCCTTGAACCTCCTCCTGCTTTAGGTCGTGAAGTCAAGGACTTCACCAAGGTTCCCAAGTCTTCCTACTTTACATTCCGCCGCGATGTTAACCGATTTTCTGTTGAACGTGACTCTATGGACTCACGTTTCCACACACACACGTCCAAGCGGACATCTTTTCTACTGTCATCGTTCCTAAGGGTCTCTCAGTACATCATTATATTGATCTTGAGCATATTCGCACTCACCCGGCGAAATACCCGGGTGCCATTGAGCTCATTGAGTCATCGGGGCTCGCTGCCCCCTTTGCTTTTCGGTGCGATTTTAACAGTGCCGCTATTCATCAATTTTATGCCACGTGTTTCTTTGGCTCAAACAACACTGTTAGCTGGATGACTTCTGATGTTGAGTTCACAGCCTCTTATGTTGAGTTTGTTTCCGCACTCGGTTTCCCCGACTCCGGCACCAAAATCCATAAGAATGATCCTAACCATGCACCTAAGCCCATTGAGGCGTGTGGCCTTCTCCTCAAACCACATCGTGAACTTGATGCAGACGAACGGATGAAGGATCTTAACCAAGTATCCATCTGGCGCTCTCCCTTCTTTATCATATTTCAGTGTCTTATCCGCACCATCTATCCCAAGATGGGTGACAGGGGAACCTGCAGCGGCTACTGTATTGATATCATGTCACATTTACACGAGTTCCCCAAGCGCAAGATTAATGTGCCTCACTTTCTCTGGCATGAGATTCGGCTCGCTAGTCTTCAATACAAGCGAGCCTTCCCTCATGCCCCCTTCATCCAGGCCTTTATTCACCATGTTGTTGAATTCACTGTTGCTCCCACTCACACGCATCACAAGTGGGCCATTCCCAATCACATGGCAGATGACTATGCTCCTAAGAAAACCTCATCCACCTCCACTCACCGCACTGCTGCCCGGTCAGCAACCCCTTCATCCAGCTCAGCTCCTCTCGGTCGCTTTGCCAAATTCATTGGCAAGGCACATTCTGCCATGATGAAGGCTTTCTCTTTCCAGTGCGATCAAACTCATGATGTGGTTTCTCGTCTCATCTCCTCCAAGAATTCCCTCAAGGCTCATCTGAGAGACTCGGGCGCTCTTGATGTGAGTGACGATGAGGATCTTCCTGCTGCTCCTCCTTCTGACTTTGGCTTCCCATCTGGCCGTGAGTGGGCTAACTTCCTTCACGAGGCTGGTGGCAGTGGCCTGCCTGATGATGATGATGAGGGTGATATTTGAGTATGTGGTAGCATTGTCGGGTTCCTTCCTTTTTGGTCCTTGATGCCAAAGGGGGAGGACATTATCTTATCTTAGTTTCGATTATGGTTTCTCTCATAATGTATGGTATGATGTAGTATGTCGAACTTAATGATGTGTCATCATGTAACGATACTTATGGATGATGTGCTATGCCATCACTTATGGATGATGTATTGTTAAACTATCAGGTGGTGATGATATATCATGATATTATCATTGTGTCATATGATGATGAGTTTTATGCTACCCTATTGATTCATATGATATGCTATGAATTATTGAATCATATGATATGCTATGTATTCTTGAACTATTATGGTGTAATGTTATATCATGCTATTATCTTCAAAGCACACATTAAGGGGGAGCTCCCGCACTTACCTATTTTACTATGCATATAATCAGGGGGAGTTTCATAAGCATTGTAACAAATCTCTCCTAAGCCACACATGTTTATTACTATTTTTGAGAGCTATATGTATGTTGACATCAACTACCAAAAAGGGGGAGATTGGAAGTGCAGTCATGCCCTTAATCGTGTTTTGGTGTTGCTGACAACACACATATAGATAACTAATCACTAATCCCCTTTAAGCTATTGTTAATGATCATGTGTTGATAAGGATAAGCTCATGTGCTAACAAGGACAAGATCAAGATTAGCATTCCTGAGCACTACATGCTTGATTCTTGTGGATGTTCACATGGTGGACAAATGAAGATGAATACATAAGCTAGGCTTTCCACATTGTGTATGGGAGAGCTACTTGAAGACTTCATCATGTCTTGCTTTCAACTTGAGCCAAGAAGGAACAACAACATCAAGCTCAAGCGAAAGGGCTAACTCAAAGGTATCAGTTCCTTTGATGTTAGTGGTGCGGAGTGATGATCAACGAATAAAAGTATACACTCAAGTATGGATCATCAATACCCTTTTTATGATTCTTGAGTCTTTAGGGATCCCGCACTATTAAGAGGGGATCACAGGTTTTGCGATGAACTTGCTCAAACTACATCTCTACTTTTGTGCTCATACCACATCTCCACTGCTCGGCTTTGATCTCAAAAACAGAACCAATGCCTCGGACATCCGGCTTCCTCCGGACGTCCGAGGGCCGGACGCTCGACCACTTCAGAAATCCGGAACCTTATACCAGAGCCAAAGTCTCGGACATCCGGCTCCCTCCGGACGTCCGAGGGTCGGACGACCGACCACTTCGGAAAACCGGAACCTTGCACCAGAGAAATCCAGAGTCATATAACTCGGACTTCCGGCCTCCCCCTGTCGTCCGAGGGCCGGACGTCCGACCACTTTCAGAATCCGGTGCCCTTGAACAGAGCTGAACTCTCGGACATCCGACCCTCTCTTCGGTCGTCCGGTCCCTGTTCGTCTATACAGTGATTCTTGATATCTATACAGTGGTTCCTGATATATAAACATCCCTCGAACGACCGACCCCTGTCGGGCGTCCGACCCCTTGTGGGTGTCCGGACATCCGAGAACTGTCGGACGTCCGACCACTGTCAGACTTAAGTGACCCCAACGGTCACTTTCCCCTCTCCACTATAAATACCACCCTCCCACTTCGTGTGAGAGGGCCCAACATAGCCATATCCTCATAATAACACATTTCTACCTCACATACATTTGCTCACACCAAATCTTAGATCCCAAGAGCATTTGTGAGCCCCTTTGAGAGTTGTTCCAATCAAAAGATAAATCGTCTCCCTCTCCTCATCTCAACCCAAGCTATTTGAGATTTGAGCAAGTTTTGAGCATTCCCCGTGATCTTGTTACTCTTGGAGGTTGGAGACTCCTAGGCGGTAGGAGTTCTTCGGAGAGGAATCAATCCGTGTGATTACCCCCGGAAAAGTTTGTGAGGGTTTAGAAGCCACCTCAAAGGCTTACCACTAGTGGTTGAGAAACGCCTTCGTAGTGTTATCTCAAAGGGAGATTAGGGTGAGCCTTCGTGGCGTTGGTGTGCCTTTGTGGTAGCATACACCTCTCTAACGGTGACTAGCTTCCCTCCAAGGAAGTGAACATCGGGATACATCTTTGTCTCGGTGACCTTGGTTATCCCTAACCCTAACTCCTTACTTGTGGTTTACTTGTGTTACTTGAGCATACATACATTGCATATTGTTTGTGCTTATTATATTGTGTTGGCTATTTCTTTGTACAAGATTAATCGCTCAAGCATACCCTCTATATCCACATGTTCACACTTGCACCTTTTGATATATCGTGTGTTATAAGGTGATCTAGTATCTTGTGTCGTTCACCTACTTGTCATATGATATAGCTCAAGTAAGTTTGTGTAACTTACTTGTGCTTGTTAGTAACCGTGTCGTGTCCATCTTGGTAAATCGTGTTGTCGGTACACGTTGCGGTGCCTATTGCGTTTAGGATTTGTGCTTGAAAAGTATCCTCTTAGTTTATTTTCGCATTAGGTTTAAGCCAAATCCGAAGAAGTTTTTAAATAGCCTATTCCCCCCCTCTAGGCGTCATCGTGGTCCTTTCACCACTCTTATGTCAATAGCTTAATAATACTCCTTGCAAGACATCGCAAAGAATTTCAATCCTACTTGTAAAATAAGTTGTGAAACGAAGCATAATACAACCTGCCTACATATATAATTGTAAATTACTTTAATATTGGACAATATCATTTATGAACATGCAAGCAAGTCATTCGTACATAGAATAAAAGACATCCCTGTAATTGAGTTTACATAAGTTATTGGAAATCAATGTGTAAACACCAGTAACCTACTCTTACAAGCTTTGCACATTTTCAAGTACCCTAGAATTCAACAAGTGAAAACAAACTTACAGCTCTCACAACAGAACTGCAGTTGGTTTGTGGGGCCTTCCAACTCCCGTTGAGGCTAGCATTGAAGTCCCCAACAAGAACAGACATAATCAACACGTACATGCGTCAGGAGAATCCATTAGATCATCCAACAGAAAGACATCACAACCTATTCTACATGTTTGTCATCCCATAACCACCAACCCATCATGAATGAGTCTATCGAACGGATGCATCCATGCGTGCATTACATAAGCATAGTTTTACTTGAATCCAAGTCATATATGAATCTAGAAAAATAAAACAACCAAAACTTGGAAGAATATAAACAAACAAATACTCTAAATGGTCAATCCATCAACGTGAGATTAGGTTTCTCCTTGTCTGACTCACGCAAATACTCCGACTGATCAGTGACTCTATGTAACGTGAGATTAGGTTTCTATTTCTGGAGAAGCCATCTCAAGGGTAACTGCAGCAGCACAGATACAGATGAAATCATTGAAAAAAATTGCAAGTGCAATGCTCCCCAAGCTTGGAGTTATTCAAGAACCTAGTCATAAAAACACAAATCATTAAAAGAAAATAGAAACAGATATACATTTATAAGCATCACAGATTTCAATCCTAATAATTGTGCGAAAATATTAGTGAGCTAGACATCAGAGATCTTGAGATAGAGGAAATGTGACTTCCCACCAAAATTTAGCAAAAATCAAAGAAATATTATGGGATAGATTGATAAGATTAGTAAATATAACATATAAATATATTAAGAACGAATTTCAGTGAGACCAGTATTAATGAAATTGATAGAGATACTTATTTCAATGAGACCAGTATTAGTGGAATGGATAGAGGTCCCAATATTAAGAACGAATTTCAGTGAGACCACTATTAGTGGAATGTATAGCCGTGCCATGTATAGTCTACCATGACTGACCAAGCATTAACAATGGTAAACAAAGGAAACGAAAAATTTGAGTGTTTAGAAGTGTACCTTTCAAACTGAGGTCCAACAATGACAACTTTCAGACCTTGAATAACCAGATGAGTTAGGCAAAGCCACATATGCTCTTCTTCATCAGTGCCTCATTGTCAACAACCTCCTTTGAATGGTTGCCTTGATGCTTCAGCAAAACCAATACAATCTATAAAATAAATCCCTTGCTGCTCACATACTTATCCCCTCTTTATAAGGATTGAGTTTTCGACTGCGTGAAGAATAGAGACTAGTACAAAGAGCCATTTTTTATCATGAATAATCAATTACATAGGCACTAACAAACTGCTGCACACAATTAGTGGTAGTACAAACAAAAGATAAGATGAAAAACATAATCAGATTGTTTTTCTACACACCGGTAACATTTATTTGGGATGAGAAATTGCTTTAACATGATAGTTGGACATTACTCAAAAAATAAAATGAAAAGGCGATAACATATCAGTTAGGTTCAGAAGGGCCTCTAGTGCAACAATGAGTAGAAAGATATGCAATAGACGCACACTTAGTACGTCGTCCTACAAATTTTTGGTAAGAACTCCTACAATCCATGCTCGAGTACATATGCTTGCATATTTGTTTTAACGATGGGACTGAGAGGTAAGGTTAGAACTGACAGTAGAAGACACTGGAATAGAACATGGGAACAAAAAAACAAAAGATTGGCATTTCAATCAGAACGAATCTGAATATCGTTCATCACAAAAATTCAGAAATTTGTTATTCATCAAACAACACGTAGAGAAGAGAAGGGATCCATACCAGAAAAAACCAAAGCAAATGTCGGTCAGCTGGGCAGAGGTCCCAAGCTGAGGCGGAGATCAATGGCGGCAAGGTCCAGCCGCGTGGCGTGGAGGCGGGTTATCTGTAGATGGGGCGCGGTCGTCGCCATCGCGTGGAGCCAAAGGTGTCCGCCGGCTGCGGTACAGAGGGCGCTCCGCCCGTCCGCGGGCGCGTCAGGTGACATGATGGCTCTGGTCTGGCGCACAGGCGAAACAGCGGGGAGGTGGGCAGCGCAGCACGGTGGTCGCCTGCGCGTGGATACGTAGGTCCGGCGAGCAGGGGGATGCACGACGCGGCGAGCGGGGCGAGCGGGAGGAGGTGGCGCGGCGCGGCAAGCAGGGGGATGCGCGGCGCGGCTAGCGCGGGGAGGAGCCGCGGCGAGCGGGCGCAGGAGGAGCGGCGCGGCGAGTGGGGGGAGGAGGCGCGATGAGCGGGCGAGGAGGCGTGGCGTGGCGAGCGGGGCGAGGAGGCGCGGCACGGCGAGCAGGGGGAGGAGGCGCGGCGAGTGGGGCAAGCGGGGGGAGGACGTGCGGCGAGCGGGGCTAGCAGGGGAGAACGCGAGTGGCCGGGATTAACCGCGAGATGACGTGCGAGGTGTGTGATTAGCGCTAACGAAAACTGATTAGTTTCGTTAACGTAGTATCCATGCCGTTGATTGAATGTTTAGAGGGTCAAGATTTGAAGATGGATATGTCCTCTCGTGCTTTTAATAGTACACATAATGACATACTAACAATTGATACTTTCATTGCATGTTTTATGTGAGAACGACATTTTGGAGCTCGGCCTCCATGGAGGCCGAATTTTTTAAAAATTTCAAAATTCATTCTTTTTAGCTTCAAAAAATCTGAAAACATTTTTACAAGTGCATAAGGATGTGGTGTCTATGTGTGTAAAATTTCCGAAAGAAATACCTTGAGATGGTACATGTGAAAAAAGGACAAATTAATTGACTTTTACGATGAATAGTATCATGTGTTGAAAAGTCGTATATTTGTCACTTTTGCAGAGTCGTCATTTCAACATATTTCGTCATAAAAATTATACACATGTGTGTTATGCCTTCATGTATATCTGTACTTTTTTAAGAAACAAAATAAAAGGTAAAATATGAAATTTGTGTTTTTCATAAACCTGCCTCCATGGAGGCCGAGTTCCAATAGTAATTTTTGGTTTTATATAATATTATATTACATAATATATACTCATTGCATTAGAACATTCAAATAAAGAATATGTTTTCAGTATACAATACATATATTTTCCTAATAAAGCATCGACTAAAGACATAAGGCTAACTAAAATAATTAATCCACATGAAGAAAAGCTATGTATACATGGTAACTAAATCAAGAATCTAGAACTCTATGTGTTGATGACATAAATCTAAACATATGCGTGATTTTTCTATAATATTTTGTAACCAATAAGATAAACACCATCGTCAGAATAATTCCAGCGTTGGCAGCTCGCAAATAACATTTTTACATATTGCATATGACAAATATATGCAACAACTTGTAATACAAACCAACTATGTTTTTGGGAACCAACCCACAACTTGATATTAGTGAAATTTTATAAGCACCTCTTCCGTAAATGATTTCCATACAACTAACCAAATGGGAAAGACAGTATATGATTGTAATAACATCACTGGAGGAGAGTACAATCCTAACAACGAAAAGTATTTAGACATATGATGATGTTTAACCTACATCTTGTCAGGTATAAATCTAATTCTCTCTAGGACCTATTATAGTTAAAAATATATCAATGTGCAAATGCCACACAGATTTTGAGTCCATTTTTTATACTAAACACTTCTACTTACACATACAACATTTAGTAAAAGAAATGATTTTTTACCCACATGATATTTAAGATATAACAATTACTATTATTTTGTTCACATAATGCTCAACAACTTTATATTTATCACAAATGTAATAGTCCTAACTTTTACCACGCTTATTATACTTATTCAAATTTAGATTAGAACATTCACTCAACCGTGTTCCGTCTAAATTGGAATGGGTTATAAAGTCACGATCATCTATAGAATAATATTTTCTGCCTACAGATATAATATTATGGTTATATGTGTTTGTATATATATAGAATAATATTTTCTTCCTACAGATATTTTCTGCCTACATATATAATAATATATATAGTATGTTATATATTAGTATAATTAAATATCTTAACAGAGTGTTTTACGAGTAAAAAGTTCTAATAGTGATTTGTAGAGCAGGACTGTCTATCTTAGTTGTGGTAATAGAAAAATCTGGAGTGTGATATGCGTTGACAAGTTGTTTATTTTAGCTTGCTCAGGACCTTGATTTTTTTGTCCTTGAATGTTTATAATTGGTCTGGACGCATCTGTAATTTTTAGAGTAAGTTTATATTCTGTTTGACCAGTTTCTTGTTTGGGTTGTAGACAGGGATGAGAGGATCCAAACCGCTCGTGTGCATGCTCTCGTGCGAGATTCACCTATTCTTCTAGAGAGGAATGGCCAATACAACAAACCACGTTCCGATATAATATATATATATCTATCCATACTTTTACTAATTAGACACTTCCTAAAATTTCCATGTTAATTAGAGAAAATTAGAAAATAGATGACGTTTATTTGGTGGGCAGAATTACAACGGTTCCGATCTACCTATCTATCCCAATCGGTTTCTCCATTAGAAAAATAAATTAGAAAATAGATGCGTTGATTTGCTGGGTTCAAATTATAACGGTTCAGATCTATCTATCCATTTTATATTAATTTATATCTGTAGTAATTAGTTTCTCTATGCAAACTACCACCCAAACAGAATAAAAAAAAGAACTACTCGTCAGATGATCCGTTTCCTCAAAAATAGGAAGAACTTGATGTGATCATGTATCTCTTGCATGTCAATAAACTTCCCGTCACTATTCTATTTGTTATTAGAAAAAAAGCCCGTGTGATGCAACAGAAAAGAAAATAACATAGGTTCTTAACTCAATAACGATGACTTAAGACCATATAGTCTTTTATTTTCATATAGCATCACATTTGTATTACCAACAATGACCTTAACATGCTGGAGGTATATTTGTTTCATGTTGGTGCGTGTGTCGTTGTTGACGATTGGAAGCCAACACGTTGGGATGCAAAGGTCCAGAGGCTGCTGCTGACAACCTAATGCACGTGTAAATCTATATGATATAGACTACAGAAGAGAGGCCATGTGTGTGTGTGTGTGGGGGGGGGGGGGGGGGGAGGTTGAGTCATCTTCCCCTCCATGCACCGCAAATTCAATCTTTTTTTTGCAGGGTCACCGCAGATTCAATCTGATGCAGATTTCCAATGTCATCGACATACTGGAGGAGACAACTCTCATATTTGTTTTTTGAGAGAAAAAGTGGAGAGAGATGATGGGAAGGACTCCTAGCGTACCTCAAATGTGGAGGAGATGACGTTCCGTTTTATTTTCAGTTAGTTATAAAATAGAGGTAGGCCAAGGGGAAGAGATGACACTCAGTTTTTTAGTTAGGGAAAATAGAAGGAGGCCAAGGGGAAGACGACTCCTGTACGTGGGGAAGGATGTTAGGTCTCTTGCTTCATCCAACGGCTGCAGACTTATCATATATACTAGATCATTTATGGCGCGCGTTGCTGCGTCCATATATTTTTGCACTCTAATGTCAGGATTTATACAAATATATGTAGAGGTTATATATTGTTTTAATACCAACAATCACCGTATATATTAGTAATTATTTGAGCTAATTTGGACCATCCTAATATCTGTGATGGGCGGTCACTTATCGCGATTGCGCAGCTTTGTTTTGGTCACTTGTTTTGATTGCCCTGCTTTATTTCATATTCCATCAAATTTGGTGGATTAGTTGGAGTTTTACATAGTCAAAAGCTCGCTACTCTCTCTTAGTGTTAAAAGGATTCAATGTTTACACTAATGACCTATCTAGGTTGCCTGGCAATATTAACTACACTCTTTATAATCTCTTCTATCACAAAATCAGAAAAATTCTTAATAAAAGTGCAAAAGCATTCCAGAAACATAATACCGCACCCTCTTTGGAATGTTTTGGCTCTTAGTTTCCGTAGCCTCCCTCTCCTCCCGCGAGCATGAACCTAGTCGTTGGGTTGCTCTCGGCGGGCTTGTCATTCTTCCCTTGCCCGTATGTTTGCCATTGTTGATCTCCATTTTGCTTCACCAGGCCCACTATCCTCTCGGAATCATCCGTCTTGGACCATTTGGCATCCGATTGTTTTTAGTTCCTTACCTGGAAATCAGAATTTATACACTTGTGTAAGTGTCGGTGGCACACAACTCTTGTAAATCATCATAATTAGCAAACAAAGAGAAAAACTGAGGTGCTCATGCGAGACTCCTTCACTTCAGCTTTCACATGCGGAATGCAAACACGTAACGTACGACCATTAGAAGTGTGAATGTTTTCAATCCAATACTATTATTTTAAAAGATCATACGACTCACTTCATTATATAGGGAATATATACATGTAGGAAATCAAATAACAGTATGAATGATTCCTTTTTAGCCAATTGGAAATTTTGTTGCTAAGCCCAAGGATTTGGGAGCATCAATGAAGGTGTCTTTTTCTAAATAACATCAGTTGTGGTCATTTCATCTTGTATGGAACTATGCAAGATGCAATAGCATTCCGGATGTGTTTTTCGCACTTGAAATAGCTTAACTTCTAATTAGAGCATCAAGACGCTATCAAGAAGTTTTCTGGCAGGTGCACAAGTGATTAACGAAATCCATCTAATGGATTAGCCTAGTTATATAACCGCTCAAGTTTCCTGCCTATTATGTATCACACAATTTCTAACGACATGATCAGATGTACGAGGTTGTCAATCAGATACAGAAGCTTGACATGATAGTTTTGAATTATACACACATCCATGTAACTTAAGCAAAGTAGACTTCATGGTTCTGAATATGGGAGTACACTGAAAGCAGCAAGAACACAAGACATAGATTCATAAGCAGGAAGTCAACAAGTTGTATCATGTATGTGTACATTAGTCCTTCCTTGGGATGTTGTACCATGTATTTGAGAAAGAAATTATTGTTGTTTGCTTGGTATCACGCCTTTCTAGAATAGCTTGATTATGTTTTTTTGTTCATTTTGCTATATCATTATAAGAAATCTATTGGAAGCATACATTAACAAACAGTATCATGTCATGAATAAAATACATACATGGCACTCATACATCGTAGATACCTGCATGTTGAAGCATTAAGAGATAAGATATGCCAATCTAGCCGTACTAATAAGCTGGATGGTTGTCATTGCAGTTTGTGTTGGAAATATGCCCTAGAGGCAATAATAGATTAGTTATTATTATATTTCTTAGTTCATGATAATCGTTTATTATCCATGCTATAATTGTATTGATTGGAAACACAATACTTGTGTGGATACATAGACAAAACACTGTCCCTAGTAAGCCTCTAGTTGACTAGCTCGTTGATCAAAGATGGTCAAGGTTTCCTGGCCATAGGCAAGTGTTGTCACTTGATAACGGGATCACATCATTAGGAGAATCATGTGATGGACTAGACCCAAACTAATAGACGTAGCATGTTGATCGTGTCATTTTGTTGCTACTGTTTTCTGCGTGTCAAGTATTTGTTCCTATGACCATGAGATCATATAACTCACGGACACCGGAGGAATGCTTTGTGTGTATCAAACGTCGCAACGTAACTGGGTGACTATAAAGATGCTCTACAGGTATCTCCGAAGGTGTTCATTGAGTTAGTATGGATCGAGACTGGGATTTGTCACTCCGTCTGACGGAGAGGTATCTCGGGGCCCACTCGGTAATACAACATCACACACAAGCCTTGCAAGCAATGTGACTTAGTGTAAGTTGCGGGATCTTGTATTACGGAACGAGTAAAGAGACTTGCCGGTAAACGAGATTGAAATAGGTATGCGGATACTGACGATCGAATCTCGGGCAAGTAACATACCGAAGGACAAAGGGAATGACATACGGGATTATATGAATCCTTGGCACTGAGGTTCAAACGATAAGATCTTCGTAGAATATGTAGGATCCAATATGGGCATCCAGGTCCCGCTATTGGATATCGACCGAGGAGTCTCTCGGGTCATGTCTACATAGTTCTCGAACCCGCAGGGTCTGCACACTTAAGGTTCGACGTTGTTTTATGCGTATTTGAGTTATATGGTTGGTTACCGAATGTTGTTCGGAGTCCCGGATGAGATCACGGACGTCACGAGGGTTTCCGGAATGGTCCGGAAACGAAGATTGATATATAGGATGACCTCATTTGATTACCGGAAGGTTTTCAGAGTTACCGGGAATGTACCGGGAATGACGAATGGGTTCCGGGAGTTCACCGGAGGAGGGCAACCCACCCCGGGGAAGCCCATAGGCCTTGGGGGTGGCGCACCAGCCCTTAGTGGGCTGGTGGGACAGCCCAAAAGAGCCCTATGCGCATTGGAAGAAAAATCAAAGAGAAAAGGAAAAAAAAGGAAGGAGGTGGGAAAGGGAAGAAGGACTCCACCTTCCAAACCAAGTGGATTTCGGTTTGGGAGGGGGAGACCTTCCCCCTTGGCTCGGCCGACTCCCTTGGGAGTCCTTGGACCCCAAGGCAAGTCTCCCCCCTCCTCCTCCTATATATAGTGGGGTTTTAGGGCTGATTTGAGACGACTTTTCCACGGCAGCCCGACCACATACCTCCACGGTTTTTCCTCTAGATTGCGTTTCTGGGAGCTCGGGCGGAGCCCTGCTGAGACAAGGTCATCACCAACCTCCGGAGCGCCGTCACGCTGCCGGAGAACTCTTCTACCTCTCTGTCTCTCTTGCTGGATCAAGAAGGCCGAGATCATCGTCGAGCTGTACGTGTGCTGAACGCGGAGGTGCCGTCCGTTCGGTACTAGATCGTGGGACTGATCGCGGGATTATTCGCGGGGCGGATCGAGGGACGTGAGGACGTTCCACTACATCAACCGCGTTCACTAACGCTTCTGCTGTACGATCTACAAGGGTACGTAGATCACTCATCCCCTCTCGTAGATGGACATCACCATGATAGGTCTTCGTGCGCGTAGGAAATTTTTTGTTTCCCATGCGACGTTCCCCAACAGTGGCATCATGAGCTAGGTTCATGCGTAGATGTCTTCTCGAGTAGAACACAAAAGTTTTTGTGGGCGGTGATGTGCGTTTTGCTGCCCTCCTTAGTATTTTCTTGATTCTGCGGTATTGTTGGATCGAAGCGGCTCAGACCGACATTACTCGTACGCTTACGAGAGACTGGTTTCATCGCTACGAGTAACTCCGTTGCTCAAAGATGACTGGCGGGTGTCAGTTTCTCCAACTTTAGTTGAATCGGATTTGACCGAGGAGGTCCTTGGATGAGGTTAAATAGCAACTCATATATCTCCGTTGTGGTGTTTGCGTAAGTAAGATGCGATCCTACTAGATACCCATGGTCACCACGTAAAACATGCAACAACAAAATTAGAGGACGTCTAACTTGTTTTTGCAGGGTATGCTTGTGATGTGATATGGCCAATGATGTGATGTGATATATTGGATGTATGAGATGATCATGTTGTAATAGATAATATCGACTTGCACGTCGATGGTACGGCAACCGGCAGGAGCCATAGGGTTGTCTTTATACTAACGTTTGTGCTTGCAGATGCGTTTACTATTTTGCTAGGATGTAGCTTCAGTAGTAATAGCATGAGTAGCACGACAACCCCGATGGCGACACGTTGATGGAGATCATGATGATGGAGATCATGGTGTGACGCCGGTGACAAGAAGATCATGGCGGTGCTTTGGTGATGGAGATCAAGAAGCACATGATGATGGCCATATCATGTCACTTATGAATTGCATGTGATGTTAATCCTTTTATGCACCTTACTTTGCTTAGAACGACGGTAGCATTATGAGGTGATCTCTCACTAAAATTTCAAGACGAAATTGTGTTCTCCCCGACTGTGCACCGTTGCTACAGTTCGTCGTTTCGAGACACCACGTGATGATCGGGTGTGATAGACTCAACGTTCACATACAACGGGTGCAAAACAGTTGCGCACGTGGAACACTCGGGTTAAGCTTGACGAGCCTAGCATGTGCAGACATGGCCTCGGAACACATGAGACCGAAAGGTCGAGCATGAATCGTATAGTTGATATGATTAGCATAGAGATGCTTACCACTGAAACTATTCTCGACTCACGTGATGATCGGACTTGAGATAGTGGATTTGGATCATGTACCACTCAAATGACTAGAGAGATGTACTTTTTGAGTGGGAGTTCTTAAGTAATATGATTAATTGATCTAATTGTCATGAACATAGTCCAAATGGTCTTTGCGAATTACGATGTAGCTTGCGCTATAGCTCTACTGTTTTTATATGTTCCTAGAGAAAATTTAGTTGAAAGTTGATAGTAGCAAACTTTGCAGACTAAGTCTGTAAAACCGAGGATTGTCCTCGTTGCTGCACAGAAGGCTTATGTCCTTAATGCACCACTCGGTGTGCTGCACCTCGAGCGTTGTCTGTGGATGCTGTGAACATCCGACATACACGTTTCTGATGACTACACGATAGTTCAGTGCAAAATACTTAATGGCTTAGAAGCAAGGCGCCGAAAACGTTTTAAAACGGCACGGAACATAAGTGATGTTCTAAAGAGATGAAATTGTGATTTCATGCTTGTGCCCTTGTTAAGAGGTACGAGACCTCCGACAAGATTCTTTGTCCACAAGGTAAAGGAGAAAGGCTCAATCGTTGAGCGTGTGCTCAGATTGTCTGAGTACGACAATCACTTGAATCAAGTGGGAGTTAATCTTCCAGATCAGATAGTGATGGTTCTCCAAAGTCACTGCCACCAAGCTGTGAGAGCTTCGTGATGAACTATAACATATCAAGGATAGATACAATGATCCTTGAGCGGTTCGCGATGTTTGACACTGCGAAAGTAGAAATCAAGAAGGAGCGTCAATAGTTGATGGTTTGTAAAACCACTAAGTTTCAAGAAAGGCAAGGGCTAGAAGGGATACTACGTGATACGGCAAAACAGTTGCTGCACTAATGAAGAGACCCAAGATTAAACCCAAACCCGAGACTAAGTGCTTCTGTAATGAGGGGAACAGTCACTGAGGCGGAGCAACTCTAGATACTTGGTAGATAAGAAGGCTGGCGAAAGTCGAAAGAAGTGTATTTGATATACATGATGTTGATGTGTACTTTACTAGTACTCCTAGTAGCAGGAGGGTATTGGATACCGGTTCGGTTGCTAAGTGATTAGTAACACGAAATGAAAGCTACGGCATAAACGGAGACTAGCTAAAGGCGAGGTGACGATACGTGTTGGAAGTGTTTCCAAGGTTGATATGATCAAACGTCGCACGCTCCCTCTACCATCGGGATTGGTGTTAAACCTAAATAATTGTTATTTGGTGCTTGCGTTAAGCATGAACATGATTGGATCGTGTTTATTGCAATACGATTATTCATTTAAGGAGAATAATGGTTACTCTATTTTCTTGAATATTCACCTTCAATGGTTTATTGAATCTCGATCGTAGTGTTACACATGTTCATGATATTGGTGCCAAAAGATACGAGTTAATGATGATAGTACCACTTACTTGTGGCACTGCCGCTTGAGTCATGTTAGTATAAATTGCATGAAGAAGCTCCATGCTGATGGATCTTTGTACTCACCTGATTTCGAATCACTAGTGACATGCAAATCATACCACATGAGCAAGGCCTTGTTTTCATTGAGATGAAATAAGATAGTAACTTGTTGGAAGTGATACATTTTGATGTATGCAGTCCAATGGGTGCTGAGGCACGTAGTGGATATCATTATGTTCTTACTTCACCGACGATTTGAGTAGATACAAGAGTATTTACTTAATGAATCACAAGTCTGAAATGTTGAAAAGTTCAATTCTGTTTCAGAGTGAAGTTCGTCGTAACAAGAGGATAAACTGTTTACGATATGATCATAGAAATGAATATCTGAGTTACGAGTTTTGGTACGCAGTTAAGACAATGTGGAAATTGTTTCGCAGTTCATACCACCTGGAACATCATAGTGTGATGATGTGTCTGAACGTCATAGCCACGCACTATTTGGTATGGTGCATACTATGATGTCTCTTATCGAATTACCACTATCGTTTATGGGTTATGCATTAGAGACAACCGCACTCACTTTAAATAGGGCACCGCGTATTTCCGTTGAGATGACAAAGTATAGACTGAGGTTTAGAGAAATCTAAACTGTCGTTTCTTGAAAGTTTGGGGTTTCGACACTTATGTGAAAAAGTTTCAGTCTGATAAGCTCGAACCCAAAGCGGATAAATGCTTCTTCATAGGGTATCCAAAACAGTTGGGTACATCTCCCATCTCAGATCCGAAAGCAAAGTGTTTGTTTCTAGAAACAGATCCTTTCTCGAGGAAAGGTTTCTCTCGAAAGAATTGAGTGGGAGGGTAGTAGAACTTGATGAGGTTATTGAACCATCACTTCAACCAGTGTGTAGCAGGGCGCAGGAAGTTGTTCCTGTGGCGCCTACACCAATTGAAGTGGAAGCTAATGATGGTGATCATCAAGCATCGGATCAAGTTACTACAAGCCTCGTAGGTTGACAAGGTCGCATACTACTACAGAGTGGTACGGTAACCCTGTCTTGGAGGTCATGTTTTTGAGCAACAGTGAACCTACGAGTTATGGAGAAAGCGATGGTGGGCCCAGATTCCGACAAATGGGTGGAAGCCATGAAATCCGAGAGAGGATCCATGTATGAAAACAAAGTGTAGACTTTGAAAGAACTACTTTATGGTCATAAGACTATTGAGTAAAGATGGATCTTTAAAAGAAGACAGACGATGATGGTGATAAGTCACTATTAAGAAAAGCTCGACTCGTCGCAAAGATGTTTTCGACAAGATCAAACAGTTGACTATGATGAGACTTTCTCACTCGTAGCGATGCTAAAGGTCTATTAGAATTATGTTAGTTGTTGATGCATTATTTATGAAATATTGCATGTAGGATGTCAAAACATTGTTTTCTCGACGGTTTCCTTGAGCAAACATTGTATGTGATACAACCAGAAGGTTTTGTCGATCCTAAAGATACTAGCAAGTATGCAAGCTCCAGTGATCCTTCAATGGACTGGTGCAAGCATCTCGGAATTGGAATATACACTTTGATGAGATGATCAAATATTTTTGGTTTGTACAAGGTTTATGAGAAACTTGTATTTCCAAAGAAGTGAGTGGGAGCACTATAGAATTTCTGATAATTATATGTGGTTGACATATTGTGGATCAGAAGTAATGTAGAATTTCTGTAAAACATACAAGGTTGTTTGAAAGGAGTTTTCAAAGGAATACCTGGATTGAGCTACTTGAACGTTGAGCATCAAAGATCTATGGAGATAGATCGAAAGCGCTTAATGGAAGTTTTAACAAGATGCATGCCTTGACAAGTTTTTGAAGGAGTTCAAAATAGATCAGCAAAGAAGGAGTTCTTGGTTGCGTTGTGAGGTGTGAATTTGAGTAAGACTCAAAACCCGACCCCGGCAGAATAAAGAGAATAGACGAAGGTCGTCTTCTATGCCTTAGCCGTAGAATCTAAAGTATGCCATGCTGTGTACCGCACCTGATGTGTGCCTTGACTCAAAGTATGTTGAGAGGTACAGAGAGTGATCCATGATTGAATCACTAGCAGCGGTCAAAATTTATCCTTAGTAACTAATGGACTAAGGAATTTTTCTCGATTATGGAGGTGGTTAAAGAGTTCGTCGTAAAGGGTTACGTCGATGCAAGCTTTGACACTAATCCAAATAACTATGAGTAGTGAAACGGATTCGTATAGTAGAGTAGATATTTGGAGCATTTCCGAATAGCGCGTAGTAGCAGCATCTATAAGATGACATTAAGATTTGTAAAGAACGCACGGATCTGAAAGTTTCAGAACCGTTGACTAAAGCCTCTCTCACGAGCAAGACGTGATCAGACCCCAGAACTATAGGGGCGTTGGATTCGTTGAAATAACATGGTGATGTGAACTAGATTATTGACTCTAGTGCAAGTGGGAGACTGTTGGAAATATGCCCTAGAGGCAATAATAAATTAGTTATTATTATATTTCTTAGTTCATGATAATCGTTTATTATCCATGCTATAATTGTATTGATGGAAACACAATACTTGTGTGGATACATAGACAAAACACTGTCCCTAGTAAGCCTCTAGTTGACTAGCTCGTTGATCAAAGATGGTCAAGGTTTCCTGGCCATAGGCAAGTGTTGTCACTTGATAACGGGATCACATCATTAGGAGAATCATGTGATGGACTAGACCCAAACTAATAGAAGTAGCATGTTGATCGTGTCATTTTGTTGCTACTGTTTTCTGCGTGTCAAGTATTTGTTCCTATGACCATGAGATCATATAACTCACGGACACCGGAGGAATGCTTTGTGTGTATCAAACGTCGCAACGTAACTGGGTGACTATAAAGATGCTCTACAGGTATCTCCGAAGGTGTTCGTTGAGTTAGTATGGATCGAGACTGGGATTTGTCACTCCGTGTGACGGAGAGGTATCTCGGGGCCCACTCGGTAATACAACATCACACACAAGCCTTGCAAGCAATGTGATTTAGTGTAAGTTGCGGGATCTTGTATTACGGAACGAGTAAAGAGACTTGCCGGTAAACGAGATTGAAATAGGTATGCGGATACTGACGATCGAATCTCGGGCAAGTAACATACCGAAGGACAAAGGGAATGACATACGGGATTATATGAATCCTTGGCACTGAGGTTCAAACGATAAGATCTTCGTAGAATATGTAGGATCCAATATGGGCATCTAGGTCCCGCTATTGGATATTGACCGAGGAGTCTCCCGGGTCATGTCTACATAGTTCTCGAACCCGCAGGGTCTGCACACTTAAGGTTCGACGTTGTTTTATGCGTATTTGAGTTATATGGTTGGTTACCGAATGTTGTTCGGAGTCCCGGATGAGATCACGGACATCACGAGGGTTTCCGGAATGGTCCGGAAACGAAGATTGATATATAGGATGACCTCATTTGATTACCAGAAGGTTTTCGGAGTTACCGGGAATGTACCGGGAATGACGAATGGGTTCCGGGAGTTCACCGGAGGAGGGCAACCCACCCCGGGGAAGCCCATAGGCCTTGGGGGTGGCGCACCAGCCCTTAGTGGGCTGGTGGGACAGCCCAAAAGAGCCCTATGCGCATTGGAATAAAAAACAAAGAGAAAAGGAAAAAAAAAGGAAGGAGGTGGGAAAGGGAAGAAGGACTCCACCTTCCAAACCAAGTGGATTTCGGTTTGGGAGGGGGAGACCTTCCCCCTTGGCTCGGCCGACTCCCTTGGGAGTCCTTGGACCCCAAGGCAAGTCTCCCCCCTTCTCCTCCTATATATAGTGGGGTTTTAGGGCTGATTTGAGACGACTTTTCCACGGCAGCCCGACCACATACCTCCACGGTTTTTCCTCTAGATCGCGTTTCTGTGGAGCTCGGGCGGAGCCCTGCTGAGACAAGGTCATCACCAACCTCCGGAGCGCCGTCACGCTGCCGGAGAACTCTTCTACCTCTCCGTCTCTCTTGCTGGATCAAGAAGGCCGAGATCATCGTCGAGCTGTACGTGTGCTGAACGCGGAGGTGCCGTCCGTTCGGTACTAGATCGTGGGACTGATCGCGGGATTGTTCGCGGGGCGGATCGAGGGACGTGAGGACGTTCCACTACATCAACCGCGTTCACTAACGCTTCTGCTGTATGATCTACAAGGGTACGTAGATCACTCATCCCCTCTCGTAGATGGACATCACCATGATAGGTCTTCGTGCGCGTAGGAAAATTTTTGTTTCCCATGCGACGCTCCCCAACAGTTTGTCAGGTGAAGATTACTCAAGCCATTAGAAGAGATTCAAACTCCAGATTTTCTCAAATCAATTAAACTGAACCAGGATGAGCACTGCCTGTACAAAATTAAGATTGCAAACACAGTAGCACATCACAATCACTGGGCTGGAGAGGCAAATTGTAGGCCGGGACACGAATTGTGCAGGAAAGACCAACATGAAGAAGTAACCTAGCCAAGGACAAATTTTCACACAGGCGCATGAACTGAAGAGTGTGTAGGTTTCCATCTAACGTAACCCTTAATTAAAAACTCATCACAAACATACAATGTACACTTCGGAAAACAATTAAACCATACATACAGAAAAAAGAGAAATCTGAGTTTATTTGGAATACCTAGGAGAAAAAAGGTTATACATATACCATGGAACTCACGTATTCAGCCGAGTGTACTATTTAGATAATTTTCATGGACTTGTAAGTTGTATCATGTCAGAGCTCTCACACGTAGAGGAGATATTGCAAGTCCTAAACAAAAGATAGCCATGTCTTGTGGGATTCCCGTGTTTGGATCGGAAGCATGGCCTCCGTCTCTGGCCTAGGCATATTGTTTATGTGGGAAGGCTAGTTGTATCTGTAGGCAAGGCACACCCGTGTGGACCCTAAATCTTGCGGCACCGCCGGCGGACAATGTCTAGACATGGTGGACGCCGCCACAGGAGGTTGAGGTCGTGGGAGGGGCGCTGCCGTTCGTGGTCAATGTTAGTGGAGCGCGACGGCTTGCTTGATGAGGATGAAGGGATTTGAGGTCGGGACAGAAGCCAGGATCGGTGATAGCGTCGCCTAGCCTAGGTTTTTCCTGAGGGGTGTGGCCGCGGGCACCACCCAGTCGCCCTTGAGTACAAGCGGGCGGAACACGAGGTAGAGGAGGCGTCGTAGAGGGAGAAACACGAGGTAGGCAAGGCACGGCCGTGTCGGAGAGGGTGGCGGGCTGGCGGCTGTTAGGGTTGGTGGGAGGGAGTAGATGGCAGTAACCCAATGGGGGAGCATGATCAAGGCAGAGGGGGCCAGCTATCAGATATAAAAAAACACAATATGCATGGAAAAGATCCATATCTCCTGTATCATCCACAACAAAACGATTTAGCTGAAGCTCCAACACATATCTTATCAATCAATACAAGTTTGTAAGTCTGTGATGACCAATTCTAGGCATCAACTAATGCATCAAAGTCTGTACTGTAAGTCTGTAACTCGTCAGTTTTGAGTGATGAATTCAGATACTTGTAACTCATCGATTAGAAGGGCCGGCAGTCTAAGCAAGAACCTGTAACCAGGGCGCGGGCGTCGGCAGCGTGCCAGCGTGCAGTACGGCGTGGGTGTGCGGTTCCGATCGAAGGGGCGGCGAGGATCAGGTCCAGTGCGTCGGCCGCGGGTGCACGGGCTGCCGCCTCCCGGCGTCGGTGGCGTGCGGCTCCAACCTAGAAAAAGGGAATCGAGGGGGAGGTGAGAGGAACCGACGAGTGCGTGCGTGGTCGTCAGTGGCTCAAATCAGGTCGGCAGACGGCAGGTCGCCATGTCCATGGGGAATTGGGGATGGAGGCTGAAGGAGCCGAGGCACGGGGAATTACGGGGACGGAGGCAGGGAGTTGTCATTGCCGGAGCAGATCGAGATGGTGCGAGAGTCCAGTGGGCGGCGGCGATGGAATTGGGATAGGGTTTGGGAGAGAGTCGGGGTAGAGGTGAGAGACGAGAGATGAGTGGGCGTTCCGCATTTGTGGTTGACTGAGATTGGTTACTGGGCCGTGAACCATGGTGCGCAGGCCCGATCAATAGAAACGCTTCGATTTTTCTACCGGAGTAGCGTCCCTCTAGGACAGATGGCCCATTGAGCGGACAGATGGCCCATTGAGCGAGACACGAGCCACCAGCACCTATCGGACGGCCAGAAACTGATATATCACATAAATGAACGGCCACAAAAGCTAAATCGCTGAGAAGGCTCCATTTAGGCTCAGTTTTACTGTCCTAAATATTAACCGGATGGTTATTTTTTTTATTTTAAGAATTAATGTGATGTTTTGTATGGTGCCCCTAATTAGTAAATAGGAGATGCTATGGTTCTATGTTGATGGGCTTAAACCTATTTGCGAATTGATGCTTCATTACTCTGTCTGTAAAACAGATCAGATGTGTTGGACCTCGGGACCGAGTAGTATTTCGTTGTAGGTCGGGGGAGAGTTGCGCACAGGCTTGATCTCAGGTACAACTGTTCTTGTCTAACCAGGTGTCATAGCCATCGAGCCCAACGGGCATGCGTCCCCTCCAGCCGTAGATGGACCAGGGAGGTATTCGATTTGCCTCAATGTGACGTCGAACTTCGTGAGGGTCTAGGTGATCCACGGGGTCTTTGTCGTAATGGCGCGACGCCGGTCGAGTGTTAGTGTTTTCCCGTACTGGCCTATCTAGACCTGTGGAGGGTCGGTTTAGTCCGTTGGTGGCTAGTTCTTCATCGAACTCCGACAGCACACATGTGCGTGGGTATGATTTCAGCGTGCTACAACGTTGGTCTTCGAGGTCTTGTTCGGCCGAGAGTACTTCGACCCACTTGTCGTTCGACGCATCCACACTTGCTTGCAGCTAATGCTGCTTGCATTTCATGCTTCGAGCGGTGGCGCTGAGGCACCGCCTGAAGCGTTCTTGTTCCAAGAAGTCTTCGGGGACGATAAAGTCCTCGGTGCCAAGGCTCTAATCTTCCTCGAACCTCGACATGTAATTGTCGTCGGCCCCTTCAAAGAGCTCGTCGGGATTGGAATCCTCGGGATTTTATTCGGGACTGTCGTTCCGTACCCATGTGGCTTGAGGTTCCTCCATAGTGTTATCGGCATTGCTGGTTGATTGCAATCTCTGGCGATGATTAGACGAATGCTGATGACAACAAACCTTCCCATGCAACGGCACCAGAAGAATGCTGCTAGCACTCCCCGGCAACAAAACTAGAAGAATGTTGTTGATGGCCCACCAGCGCGTGGGTTCACAACAGTTTTCGAGGGTAGAGTATTCGACCCAAATTTGTTGATTCGCCTATAGGAGGTGAGATGATACTCTCAAGTATTAGCAGCTGAATATGTCAGATTCAACCACACCTGAAAGATTAGTATCTGCAAGCAAAGTATCAGTACCAAAGTAGTATGATAACAATGGTGTCAGAAACGATCTGTTGACGACAGACTATTCCTAACGATTGTATCAATGGTGCCAAGTTGCCTCATTGACGGAAGTTGTCAGTTCCCGTAAACGATCAACGAATCAAGATTGTAGCAGGCAGCAGCAGTGTAACGAGCAATAGCAGCGGCAAGGAACAACAGTAGTGACAACAGTAGTAAGTAGCAACAGTAGCAAGCGACAGTAGTAGCAACAGTAGCAGCAGCAGCAGAGCAAAACAAGTAACATGAGTAGCAACAGTAGTAGCAGCAGCAGCAGAGCAAGACAAGTAACATCAGTAGGACAAACTCGTAGGCAATGGGTCGGTGATTTGTTTGTATGATATTCATCATGCAACAGCTATAACACGGAGAGATATGTGGCTAGCTCCCGTTCGTCAATGTGATGTAGGCATGCATTCCGTGTGTCGTCATACGTGCTTAGCGAAAAGAACTTGCATGACATCTATTGTCCATCCCTCCCGTGGCAGCGGGGTCCAAATTAAAGGAAACTACGGGATATTAAGGTTCTACTTTTAATAAAGAACCGGACCAACGCATTAGCACTTGGTGAACACATGAACTCCTCAAACTATGGTCATCACCGGGAGTGGTTCCGGTTATTTTCACTCCAGGGTTGCCGGATCATAACCCATAGTAGGTAACTACAACTTGCAGGATCGGATCTAAAACACACATATATTGGTGACAACATAATAATTTCAGATCTGAAATCATGGCACTCGGGCCCTAGTGACAAGCATTAAGCATGGCAAAGTAGTAGCAACATCAATCTCAGAACATAGTGGATACTAGGGATCAATCCCCATCAAAACTAACTCGGTTACATGATAGATCTCATCCTACTCATCACCGCCCAGCGAGCCTACGAATAGATTACTCACGAACGACGAAGAGCTTCATGGAATTGGAGAGGGAAGATGGTTGATGATGACGATGGCGACGATTTCCTCTCTCCGGAGCCCAAGACGGACTCCAGATCTGCCCTCCAGATGAAGAACGGGTGGTGGCGGCGCCTCCGTATCGAAAACGCGATGAAAACTTCTCTCTTTATTTTTTCTGGGATGAAAGGGATCTTATAGAGCTGGAATTGGGGCCGGCAGAGCCATGTGGGCCCCACAAGCCTGCCCACCGCCACCAGGGGGTGGTGGCGGAGCCAGGGCTTGTGGCCCACTGGCCCACCCCCTGAGGTGGAACTTGGCGTAGATATTTGTCTTATTTTCCAAAACTGCTCCCCGTAAATTTTGAGGACGTTTGGAGAACTTTGATTTCTGCACAAAAATAACACCAAGACAATTCTGCTATAAACAGCGTGAGTCCAGGTTAGTTCCATTCAAATCATGCAAATTAGAGTCCAAAACAAGGGCAAAAGAGTTTGGAAAAGTAGATACGATGGAGACGTATCAACTCCCCCAAGCTTAAAACCTTGCTTGTCCTCAAGCAACTCAGTTGACAAACTGAGAGAGAAAGAAAAACTTTGACAAACTCTGTTTGATCTTGTTGTTGCAACTATGTCTAATTCATAACCAGAATTTCAGCAACATCACAAGTTAACCACATAATCAAATGACACAAAGGTCTCACGGTAAACTAATATCAATGGCATAATCAGCTAACGAGCAAATAATAATGAGTTTCAAATACCAATACTTCAATCAAAACAAGCATGAAGCAATAAGAATAGGTGGTATCTCGCTAGCTCTTTCTGAGACCGCAAAACATAAATGCAGAGCACTTTCAAAGATCAAGGGCTGACTAAACATTGTAATTCATAGCAACGAAGATCCAGTCATAGTCATACTTAATATCAATCAAAAGCAAAGCATAAAAATGAAAGACGTGCTCTCTAATTGGTGCTTGTAAAAGAAGAGGATGACTCGATAGGAAAATAAATAGACAAGCCCTTCGCAGAGGGAAGCATTGATTTGCAGAGGTGCCAGAGCTCAAGCTTTCAAGACAGAGATAATAATTTTGGGTGGCATGCTTTCATTGTCAACGCAATGACCAAGAGTTCTCAATATCTTCCATGCTACTCATGCTATAGGTGGTTCCCAAACAGAAAAGTAAAGTTTTAACTCCCCCACCACCAATCAATCACACTCCATGGCTAGACGAATCCTCGGGTACCGTCCATACTAACATCAATCCGGGGGGAGTCTTGTTTTACAATTATGTTTTCGGTTTAAGCGTGGAACTGGGCATTCCAATTACCGGCCCCTTTCTTGTGAATGACTGTGAATAAACACATGTCGAGGATAACACTCCTAGCATGGAAGATACCAATAGCCCTCTGTCAC
This sequence comes from Hordeum vulgare subsp. vulgare, assembly GCF_904849725.1. Classification (NCBI taxonomy): domain Eukaryota; kingdom Viridiplantae; phylum Streptophyta; class Magnoliopsida; order Poales; family Poaceae; genus Hordeum; species Hordeum vulgare. The sequence goes on from NC_058522.1 coordinate 571,562,875, forward strand.
CACATGAGCGGTTCGGGCATGCAAAACAGATTATTTCTTGAAGGTTTAGAGAATGGCACATGCAAATTTACTTGGAACGGCAGGTAGATACCGCAAATAGGTAGGCATGGTGGACTCTCATGGAAAAACTTTTGGGTTTATGGAAGTGGATGCACAAGCAGTATTCCGCTTAGTACAAGTGAAGGCTAGCAAAAGACTGGGAAGCGACCAACTAGAGAGCGACAACAATCATCAAGATGCAATGAGTTTGACTAACATTGAATGCAAGCATGAAGAGGATATAAATCACCATGAACACGAACATCATAGAGGCTATGTTGATTTTGTTTCAACTACATGCATGAACATGCGCCAAGTCAAGCCACTTGAAACATTCAAAGGAGAATACCATCCTATCATACTACATCATAGTCATCTCAAAATCTATGTTGGCATTCAAGACAAACCATTATAAGCTCTCAGCTAAATAAGCATGGCATCAGAAACTATGATCTCTAAGTTGTCATTGCAAACATGGTTCTCTCACAACAAAGCTAAATCTGGGTCGACAAGCTAGTCATATTTACAAAAACAAAATAGATAGAGTGCATACCAGCTTTTTAGTCTTAGTCACTTCATCATATATCATCATTGTTGCCTTTCATTTGCACGATCAAATGATAATAAGCGCATTGGACTAAGCTGAATCTGCAGGCAAACACAAAGGAGAAGACAAAATAATATGGCTCTTTGAAAGCTAAACAGGTAAGCATGCAAGAACCAATAAACATTGTAACCAATATCTTCTACCTTGACACAAAGAAAAAGAAAACTATTTACACGGGAAAGCTCCCAACAAGCAAAAGAAGAAAGAAAAATCTTTTTGGGTTTTCTCAAAAGGACACAAAACAAGAAACCAAGAAAACGAAAAGAAACTAGCATGGATAATAGAGTGGCAAAGTGTAAACACCGGCTAACAAAGTGAAAGCATAAGCATGAATGTAAAGTCGGTGAGAACACGTACTCCCCCATGCTTAGGCTTTTGGCTTTGATTGGTCTACTCCCAAGGTGGGAAATAACCAGCTCCAGGATACTCCGGAGCAGACTGTGGATGCCACTGCTGTGTGAGCTCCTCTGTCTCCCACTGATAAACTGGCGTCTGGTACTCAACTGGCGGCTCGGGCACGGGCGCCTGTGGTTGGGCCAAGCCCCAATACTCGTAGATGTCTGCGGGCATAATAGTGTACCTGCCTGCATGAAGATCAAACAAAGAAGGAGCAGGCAAAGTAATAGTCTCTCAAGTACCCTAACTAAACACGAGGTTATAAATCATCCGTCTACTAGCATCTCTATCCAAAAAATCATGGCGAACCATGCTGTCATAATCCAAATATCTCTCAGGGAGAAGCATCTCTCCTTCCTCTCCTAGTCTAATGGGTATCTCAAAGTGTCTGGCAAGACGGGTAGCATAGATACCTCCATAGACAACACCTTTAGAACGGTTCAGGTTCAACCGTTGAGCTACTATAGCGCCCGAGCTATAAGTCTTATCGTTATAAAGGCCTTCGCGCAAAACCGCAAGGTCTAGAGAACTAAGTGATCCAGCCTCCCCACGGCCAATCAAACATTTTCCCACAAATAGTGAGAAGTACCGAAGCACAGGAAAATGTATGCTACCAATTCTAGCGCGAGACACTCCTCTCTCCTCTCCAACAACAATAGAACCAATAAAATCCTCCAAGTCCCATGGACGAGGGTCATGGATGTCCCCAACATAAGGTAATTTGCATACATTGCAGAAGTCCTGCAGTGTCATGCACTGGGGGACATCGTAAATCATGAACTCAACCATGGGAGGATTCTTCCTCGGATAAAAGTTGAAGCTTTGAACGAAATTATTGGCGAGGAGGAGGTATTGTGGGCACTTATCTTCAACGAACGCAGTAATACCTGCGTTCTCCACCAAGTAATAAAAGTCTTCATAAAGTCCGGCGGCGCGAAAAAATTCATCACTTGGCCACTCGCACGCTCGAACTTCTGTGACTCGAGGGACTACGTACTTGGGGTGATTTTTCTCATCCTCCTTGGGGTTACGGCTTGAAGAGCCTCTCAAGAACCTCCTCATCTTTTCCCTTTTCTAGCCTGAAAAATTCTGAAATTTTTAGAGACTTCAAAAGAAAAGTGAATGAAGATTAACCCAACTTGTAGCAACTACTCCTACTAGTGCCTAGAGACTGTATCACGCGCTAAAACTACTTGGGACCAGCTAAAATCAACTTTTCAAGCTCAAGAACAGGGTCAACAAGGTAGCAAGAATCCACGAAGGATAAAGCACTAGAGCAAAAACTAATTGGACCAATGGAGGAGTCACTTACCAAGGAGTATTTTCCCCAAAACGGTTCGGAGAATGGTGCTTTGAGCAAGGAGATCGAAAATCACAGCCAAATGAGCAAGAACACGGGTTTGAGTTGCGATTTTTTTTTCTGGAGGTGGAAGAAGAGGCTGGGAGCGGGAATGAGTGGAGGGGGTGCCTGTGGGCCCCACAAGCTTGCACCCCACCACCAGGGGGGTAGGTGGCGGTGGTAGGGCTTGTGGCCCACTGGTCAGGCCCCCAGGCCAGCTCTCAGGCCCAGAAATTTTCAAAAATTCCAGAGAAAATCATACTAAGTTTTCAGGACCATCGGAGAACTTTTATTTTCGAGGTATTTTTCTCCAGGATGCTAAAACAGAAAACAGGAAAAACTAAACTAATTCTATCATTTTTCTTCTAAGCAACAGAAAAAGAAAGCTTAAAACAGAGGTATGTGACTTCTTGATTCATCCGTTTCATGGTCATCGAAAGAAATCCGTCAATGGGATTGATCAAGTCCTTATGACAAAACCTTCTCGAATCGCAAGAGAGAACGGATAATTTTTGAATAGCCACTAAGTCACCTCAATGGGGATATGTATCTCCCCAACAAGCAAATCATACTTCATCTTGACACGAGGAATAGGGCATTCAAAGCTCCCAATGAGAATCGATGAAGTCTTTTCGATAGCATTGATGCAATGTACTTGACATCGTTTCTTCGGAAAGTGCACGGTATGCTCATTACCGTTGACATGGAAAGTGACATTGCCTTTGTTGCAATCTATAACAACCCCTGCAGTGTTTAAAAAGGGTCTTCCGAGGATGATAGCCATGGCATCGTCCTCGGGAATATCCAAGATAACAAAGTCTGTTAAAATAGTGGTGTTAGCAACCATTACAGGCACATCCTCGCAAATTCCGATAGGGAAAGCAGTCGATTTGTCGGCCATTTGCAGAGAAATTTCAGTGGGTGTCAACTTATCCAATTCATGTCTACGATAAAGAGAAAGCGGCATAACACTAACACCGGTTCCAAGGTCACATAAGGCAGTTCTTACGTAGTTTCCTTTAATTGAGTAAGGTATAGCGGGCACTCCGGGATCACCAAGTTTCTTAGGAGATCCACCTTTAAAAGTGTAATTGGCATGCATGGTGGAGATCTCAAGATCTGGTATCTTCCGTTTATTAGTCACGATATCTTTCATGTACTTGGCATACGGAGACATCTTGAGCATATCAGTTAACTGCATCTGCAGAAAGACGGGTCTTATCATCTCAACGAAGCGCTCAAAATCCTCATCATCCTTTTTCTTGGATGGCTTAGGAGGGAAGGGCATAGGTCTCTGAACCCATGGCTCTCTTTCTTTACCATACTTCCTAACAGTGAAGTCATTCTTGTCGTATCTCTTAGGTTGTGGATTATCAGGGTTAACCATAGGTTCAATCTCCACATCCTCATCATTGCTAGGTTGAGCATTATTATGAACATCGCTGTCCACATTGTCACTAGGTTCATGTTCATCACTTGATTGTGTTTCTGCATCAGACGCAGAAATATCATTAGGTTCTTCAGGTGTGAAAGTATTTGGTGAACTGGCGTGTAGGTTTCTATCATCCTTCTTCTTCTCCTTAGGATGACTAGGTGTATCAGCATTGATTCCTTGAGAATCTTGATCAATTCTCTTAGGATGACCTTCAGGATACAAAGGTTCCTGAGTCATCTTGCCTCCTCTAGTAATGACTCTGACAGAGTTGTCATTTAATTCATTGAGCAGGTCATTCTGAGCTTTAAGTACTTGTTCTACCTGAGTAGTAATCATAGAGGCATGTTTACTCAGAAGCTTCAGATCATTGACATTTCTGTCTACACAAGCACTTAAATGGCTAAGCATACGAGTACTTTGTTCCAAATGTCTGCTAACATAATCATTGAAACTCTGTTGTTTGGCAACAAAGTTTTCAAATTCATCAAAGCATAGGCTAGTAGGTTTATCAAAAGGAATATCACTCTCATCAAACCTACGCAGAGAATTCACTTCCACTACCTATGTCAGGTTATCGAGACCATGGATCTCTTTGATAGGTGGTAGATTTTTGACATCTTCAGATCTAATGCCTTTCTCTTGCATAGATTTCTTGGCTTCTTGCATATCTTTGAGACTGAGGAATAGAATACCTCTTTTCTTTAGAGTTGGTTTAGGAGGTGGTTCGGGAATAGTCCAAGCATTATCGTTGATCAACATGTTATTCAGTAGAGTCTCAGCTTGTTCTAAAGTTCGTTCCCTAAAAACACAAGCGGCACAACTATCTAGGTGGTCTCTAGAGGCATCGGTAAGTCCGTTATAGAGGTTATCAAGTATCTCGTTCTTCTTAAGAGGGTTATTAGGCAAAGCATTATGTAGCTGGACGAGCCTCCCCCAAGCTTGTGGAAGACTCTCTTCTTGGAGTTGAGCAAAGTTGTATATTTCCTACAAGGCAGCTTGCTTCTTATGGGCAGGGAAATATTTCTCACAGAAGTAATAGACCATCTCCTGGGGACTACGCACACATCCAAGAGCAAGAGAGGTGAACCAAACTTTAGCGTCATCCTTTAGAGAGAAAGGAAACCGCTTAAGGATATAGTAGTGGCGGATCCTCTCCTCATTAGTGAAAAGGTTGGCTATTTCGGATAGTTTGGCAAGATGGGCTATGACCGTCTCAGACTCATAACCGTGAAAAGGATCAGATTCGACTAGAGAGATTATCTCAGGGTCGACAGAGAATTCATAATCCTTATCGGTGACAAAGATAGGCGAAGTGGCAAACTTTGGGTCATTTTTCATCCTAGCTTCCCGAGATATTTCCTTCCACTTGAGAAGTAATTTCTCAGCGTCATAGGCATCCTTACACGCAAGAAAATCCTCACTATCTCTCTCTCCATAACATAACCCTCAGGTATATCAGACAATTCATATCTAGGAGAGCTAGATCTAGCAGGAGCAAAAGCAGGTTCTATCTCAATAGTATCGACAGTTTCAGAAGCATCACAAGCATTGGCAGTAACTCTAGCAATATGAGCATCAGGGAACACTCCTAGTGGAACATCAGGCAAAGTGGTATCTCTAGCAGTATCAAGCATAACATCATCAGGCAAAACAGCATCTCTAGCATAATCAGGCAAAGCAGTATCAAACATAGCATCTCTAGCAGTATCAAGCATAGCATCTCTAGCAGTATCAAGCATAGTATCATCAGGCATAGTATCAAGCATAGCATCTCTAGCAGTAGCAGGCATAGTATCAAGCATAGTATCTCTAGTAGTAGCATCATCAACATCATCAAGCATAGGCGACATATCAAGATTTCTAGAAGGAGGTGATGTCACAAACTTACTCATAACTGAAGGTGAATCAAGTGCAGAGCTAGATGGCAATTCCTTACCTCCCCTCGTAGTTGAGGGCAAGACTTTGGTCTTCAGATCCTTCAAATTCTTCATAGTGATCAGCAGATATAAATCCCAAGTAACTCAGAGAATATAGCAATACCCCCCCGACAACAGCGCCAGAAAAATGCTGATTGCAATCTCTGGCGATGGCTAGACAAATGCTGATGACAACAAACCTTCCCCTGCAACGGCACCATAAGAATGCTGCTAGCACTCCCCGACAACGAACCTAGAAGAATGTTGTTGATGGCCCACCAGGCCGTGGGTTCGCAGCAGTTTTCGAGGGTAGAGTATTCGACCCAAATTTGTTGATTCGCCTATAGGAGGTGAGAGGATACTCTCAAGTATTAGCAGCTAAATATGTCAGATTGAACCACACCTGAAAGATTAGTATCTGCAAGCAAAGTATCAGTAGCAAAGTAGTACAATAACAACTGTGTCAGAAACGATCTGTTGACGGCAGACTATTCCTAACGTTTGTATCAATGGCGCCAAGTTGCCTCATTGACGGAAGTTGTCAGTTCCCGTCAACGATCAGCGAATCAAGATTGTAGCAGGTAGCAGCAGTGTAATGAGCAATAGTAGCGGCAAGGAACAACAGTAGTGACAGCAGTAGTAAGTAGCAAGCGACAGTAGTAGCAACAGCAGCAGCAGCAGCAGCAGAGCAAAACAAGTAACAGCAGTAGCAACAGTAGTAGCAGCAGCAGCAGAGCAAGACAAGTAACAACAGTAGGACAAACTCATAGGCAATGGGTCGGTGATTTGTTTGGATGATATTCATCATGCAACAGCTATAACACGGAGAGATATGTGGCTAGCTCCTGTTCGTCAATGTGATGTAGGCATGCATTCCGTGTGTCGTCATACGTGCTTAGCGAAAAGAACTTGCATGACATCTATTGTCCATCCCTCCCGTGGCAGCGGGGTCCAAATTAAAGGAAACTACGGGATATTAAGGTTCCCCTTTTAATAAAGAACCGGACCAAGCATTAGCACTTGGTGAACACATGAACTCCTCAAACTATGGTCATCACCGGGAGTGGTTCCGGTTATTGTCACTCCAGGGTTGCCGGATCATAACCCATAGTAGGTAACTACAACTTGCAAGATCGGATCTAAAACACACATATATTGGTGACAACATAATAATTTTAGATCTGAAATCATGGCACTCGGGCCCTAGTGACAAGCATTAAGCATGGCAAAGTAGTAGCAACATCAATCTCAGAACATAGTGGATACTAGGGATCAATCCCCATCAAAACTAACTCGGTTACATGATAGATCTCATCCTACTCATCACCGCCCAGCGAGCCTACGAATAGATTACTCACGAACGACGAAGAGCTTCATGGAATTGGAGAGGGAAGATGGTTGATGATGACGATGGCGACGATTTCCTCTCTCCGGAGCCCAAGACGGACTCCAGATCTGCCCTCCAGATGAAGAACGGGTGGTGGCGGCGCCTCCGTATCGAAAATGCGATGAAAACTTCTCTCTTTATTTTTTCTGGGATGAAAGGTATCTTATAGAGCTGGAATTGGGGCCGACAGAGCCATGTGGGCCCCACAAGCCTGCCCACCACCACCAGGGGGTGGTGGCGGAGCCAGGGCTTGTGGCCCACTGGCCCACCCCGTGAGGTGGAACTTGGCGCAGATATTTTTCTTATTTTCCAAAACTGCTCACCGTAAATTTTCAGGACGTTTAGAGAACTTTGATTTCTGCACAAAAATAACACCAAGGCAAATATGCTAAAAACAACGTCAGTCCAGGTTAGTTCCATTCAAATCATGCAAATTAGAGTCCAAAACAAGGGCAAAAGAGTTTGGAAAAGTAGATACGATGGAGACGAATCACTGGTCATTGCCTTGCTGTCATCGGCGGTGGCGTTATTGCTGTTGGGTTCCCGGTTGTTTCCTCTTCGACGTCTGCGCTAAAGTTTAGTATGTGATTTGGGGGTGTCCACCATGTAGACGTCATAGGTGGATGTCGTGGTCCACTTGCCGGTGTTTACCTGGGGAGATGTGTGTTCTTTAGGGCCATCGAAATCTTCATCCATGTCTGTGGCCTCATCGTAGTCTAGCACATTGGTTAAATCATCGTTCGTCAGCTTTATGTCTCATATGGTGGTAAACCGAAGTTGAGACATACATATTCTGGATGTGGTCGAGCATCTCATTGAGGTGATCGAGCTCTTTAGAGGTCATAGCTTGAGTATAGGCAGGGCTGACTTGAAGTATTCCCGACGTATAGTTTACAATTGGCTCAAGATCCAACATGGCTCCGGAGGGTGGGGCCGGGACCGAGCCCGGGCCAAGGTTTGAGGGGCGTCGTTCGGAGTCATTACATCTGGGACCTCCGGCCGAGGTTTCTAGCTCGACCTCTTTGAAAGAGATCGGTTTCGAAGATGATCCTCTTGTGCCAGGAAGCCCCTCTACCAGGCGGGGCGTCCAACCTGACAAGATGAGTTCTCCGCGGGAATCGGTTGTGTATTCCAAGCATCCGAAGGTTACACTAGTAGGATTAAGGCTACCGGTAGCGCTGGTTTTACCCTTACCAGTAGCGCTGGATAAAAAGCGCTACTGGTTTCTACGTTATTATTAGCGCTGGAATAAAGAAAGTGCTACTACTAAGCCAGCGTTCCTGCTAATATTCCTTCTTTCAATTTTTAATACCCGTTGTATTTATTACTCCTCTACGTATTTGTGCATGCTCTGAACAATAGTGTCATCGTATCATAATAAATATGCATTATTCTCATCATAGCGTACACATAAAGTATCATTACATATAACTCATCATCGTCTTACGTACTCATCTAACAACTCATCATCATCTTAATCATATAACAAGTTAAGATCTCGTAAAACAGAAAAACATCATAATAGTCATCATATGCATGCATCCTAATCGATCATGCCAAGTTAATATAAACCAAAAAAACTTGTCTCTCATAAGACCTAGTCCTCTCTCCTAGGTATAATGTCATAAAACAAAATAACACCTATGTCTGCATGATGAAGCACATAGATCCAACGGTCTCCAACTTGTGTCTTGTGATCCTTCTTTATTTCTCTTCATGCTTCAATTTGGAGCCTTTTTGATTTGCGGTTACTTGAGTATGGAGCATCGAACTCAGCCCTCAGCAGGCTTATAATTTTCGTATGACCTTCTGGGTGCATCAACAGAGGCACTACATCATTTGGCAGTTGATGTTGAAGAACATAATAATAACCTAGTTAGCAATGTAATCAACAACATTTATGCAATAGTAGAGCGTAATTAATTAGGAAACTCTTACCAAGATATTTCGGCGAATGTCTTCCGGCCTCAACCTATGCACTAGTGGGATGCAAAATTTATAATTTTGGCCAATTCCCAAATTATACAGGAAGTTCTCCCTACCAACCAGGACACCAACAAGAAAGTAGATAATAACATCCTTCTCCTCCCAAGTTAGATGTGATCCATACGTGTAGTGTGTCGTGTCAATTAATTTTTGTAATTCACTCGAAGAAACGAAATAAGCTGTAAATTATAATTTAACAAATTCAGTATATGGATGAACACCAACTATTTCTAAATATAGAATGTAAATTACTTGACAAATATGGTTGAGGAACTCACATGGAGGTAAAACAGGAAGCATATGGACAACCACCCAAATGTCGATGTTGCCTGACATATTATCTTCAGGAGCCTGGCATATTATCTTCAGGACGAAGATTGAAGGTTATTTTCATACCCTCCTGAAATCCATATGCCTTGCAAAGATCTTCCCAGTTTGGGCACCCTATTTATGTGTTAAAATTTGAATTCATTACTTTGATCACAAATGTGTGACCATGTATAGTCCTCAGGTTAGCTCTCCTCATCTCCATACTCTCGTGGTCTTCGAAATCGAGCCTCTCCAACACATATATTCTTACATGGCAAGGGAGGAGCTAGTCGAATTGTATAAAATAAAAATTACACGTTGAAGCAAAGAAGTAGAAGTCATGCATGCTTAATTATGAAAAAACACTTGTCATCATTGCGTACCATAGGATTTGTTTTCCTTTTCTAGTTAGGCCATCAAAAGATCTTCAACAAACATATCTTGATTTTCTTATTAACATGTATCTCAAGATGACACCACTGGAACTATAGCTCCTAATTATTAGCCCATCATTCCAGGTTCACGTGGTTCGTACTCATTTTATTTTACTAGTGTAACATAAAAAATTCATTAGTGTAACCATCAGAACTGTCCTAAACACCACTGTCCTAAACATCAAAAATTCATTAGTGTAACCAAAAACACCACTTGAAACGTAAACACCATTTGAACATTAGTGTAACACAAAACATTCATCAGCTCCAACCATGGAATTAAAACTGTCCATCTCACCAAACCGATGGCCCTAAAATCAAAATGACAGTAGCCTTGGGGTGCCTAGAGCGGGAGGGGAGGGGGCGGCGACGCCTAGAGGGGGGCAGCAGCGCCTGGAGGGGGGCGGGGGGCTTACCAGAGTGGGAAGGGAAGGGGGCTTACCGGAATGGGAGGGGAAGGGGCTTACCAGAGTGGGAGGGGAGGGGCGGTGGCGATGACGAGGGAGGCGGCGGCAGCGATGATGAAAACGACGACGAGGGAGGCGGCGACGGCTTGAGATCGAGGAGAGGGGGTGGGGGAGTGGGGGAGTTAGGAATTTTTGAGCCAGCAGTGGGGTGTTAACTCAACATAGCAGCAACGCTGATTTCGGAGGAGCGCTACTGCTATTGCACTTAGCAGTAGCGATTTTACCATGCGAGCGCTGCTACTACAACTACTGTCGGTGGCCTCTTTGGGCCCCTTTTAGAAGTAGCGCTGGATTAGGACTAGCACTGCTACTATAGCTACCGCGGATGGCCTCGTTGGGCCGTGTTTATCAGTAGCGCTGAAAATAGGGCCAACGCTACTCCTAAGGACATTAGCAGTAGCGCTTCGTATTTCCAGCGCTACTGCTAAGTAGCAGCAGTGCGTGCTATAAAGCGCTACTGCTAAGTAGCAGCAGTGCGTGCTATTTTCCAGCGCTACTAATAGGCTCCTACTTATAAGGTTTTTCCTACTAGTGTGACGATCTAAGCCGGTACATAGTTCTCGAGGGGGCCAGATGGTCGGTCGAGTCGGCATAGGACATCATGCTGTAGAACACAAAGAGTTGCCCGGGGACAAAAACGTTCCTGTAGCCGGCGCCACAGTTGATGTGAACACAAGCCATCTATCCTTCCGTTGATCTCATAGTAGAATGCTCAATGAAAGCACCAGTGTCGATGTGAAAACCGACAAACCTCGGGGTAGGGGGTCCCGAGCTGTGGATCTCAAACGTATGGTAACCAGAACGTGGAGACAATGTTTTACCCATTTTCAGGCCCTCTTTATGGAGGTAAAACCCTACGACTTGCTCTTGTTTATATTATGGAGTTGTATCGAGTACATAGTTGATCTACCTCAAGATCGTGATATGTGTTCTAACCCTAGGGCTAGGTGAGTAATGTTGTGTTGAGATCCCTTCCATGGGTGAAACTCCGCGGCTTATATACACGCCAGGTAGGGTATCACGGGTTACAAGGTCAGTATCCTAAGGTAGAGGCGGCAAAAGAAATCTTGGAGTATACGTAAGTCTTTGGCAGATGCAGTCTTGATCACGTTCCATCGTGTAATCTCTGGAGTCCATCTTGAGAGGGCGGAGGGTCCCCCAGCTCAACCTGAAGAGTCTGGGCCAGCTTGATTAGGACTCCCTAGTCCATGACACTGTAAATCAGGATACTTGGTGATTGTGGGTTCTTTAGAGTATCTGCTCGAGTTGCTTTCCAGTTACAATAGTCGACAGATTATGATATAGCAGGTATTAAATAAGCAACTCATATGGAGGTTTATGGGCATTCAAGGATGGTATTGGGATATAATCTAGGCAATGAACACAATATCTACAATTTGGTGAGCAAGACATTAAACATCATGCGAGGATGGTTTTTCCTGGGGGACCACAGTGTCATGAGGATTATTTTTGAAGATATTCTTCATGGAAATAAATCCTTATCTTGTTGTCTTGATCACCAATGCGCTTCTCTAAGGGCACACTCCTTTTCAAGGAGGGAGGAGCTTCACGGTCTTCGCCACCTTCGTAGACCACAACTATTACCTCGATGTCGTCCTCAACCTGGTTCCTGATGGCCATGATGACTACCCTGACCTTGTTCGAGCCAACTTCGGCCATAGCTGCAAGTGCCAAGGCTACTTCGACAACGCAGGCAAGCAAGCTTATTACCTTGGTCGAGTCTACCGTGTCCTCGGCTACTATCATGAAGACTACCATGTCGACCCTACTAAGATTAACGAACTTCGAGTGCCTTGGGATCCCGTCAAATAGGCCTTTGAGTCTTCTCCCGAGCCTCGGCTTGGGATCAAGCCGAGTTTCAAGGAGGGAGGGATGTTAGCAACCCTCCACATGGATGGGCCTTGGGCCGTCATGAGATTGGCGGGCCTTGGGCCGTCATGAGATTGGTGGGCCTTGGAAGCCGTCAACTACAAGTACTCGAAGGGCATAGATGAGTTCATCCCATAGGATCAAGATGAAATGGCACGGCGGTTTTCTATCCCACCTCCGGCTCTCAATCCTTCCTCTTGATACTTCTTCTAATTCAGAACGCTTGTGCTTGTACCTAAATTTACTGAGTGAATCCCTTTGAGATGCTAACATTAATCCCCCATCTTAATCAGTAAAGTGTTATATATTGATTCACAAAATAAAAAGAAATGCTCGCACGATCTCCTAGAAACTTATTTGGAACTCAACACCAAAGAATGATAGATCACACGTATGAAATTATAAGACGCCCTTTTCTTTGCATTCAATTACAACTCATCTTCATTTGACGAATAGTAGGAGATTCCCTTAATTAAATGACAAGTATGAAATTATAACGTATCTTCATTTGTTGTACAAAGTAGTAAGGAGATTAATGTTAAACAAAAACGAGATGTAAAAGTGAAAAATTGATCTTTATTGATGATGGGTAGATCTATATATAGAGTTACAACAGACACAAAGTGAAAAGGTGTGTGATCGAGAAGGCACCATGAACCGACGCCGGTTTCCATATGGCAATCACCATCTATTCCTTATGCATGGATTAATAGGATTAGTTAAATCCTAATATTCCCCCTAATCTATGCTTGTTGGTGTAAGCATCATCATCTTGAAAAGCTCCTCCAAAAACATTGTGGAAAAAATGAGGATATATGTGATTGATATGTTGCTAAAACTCCTTCAAACCTAGTTGGAAAATAAGGAGAAAATGATGCAACATATAATGGTTAGTGTCTCTTTTAACTCAATACGAGAAAACTCATAGAGTTTAGAGGACAATAAAGATGTCGTATATACTTTCTTAAAAAAACCCGGTGGGGAAAACAGAAAATATCAATTAATAGCAAAGCATAAAAATGACGGATGTGCTCTCTAATTGGTGCCTTTTATAAGAAGAGGATGACTCAACAGAAACGTAAATGGATAGGCCCTTTGCAGAGGGAAGCATTATTTGCAGAGGTGCCAGAGCTCAAGCTTTTAAAACAGAGATAAATAATTTTGGATGGCATGCTTTCATTGTCAATGTGATGACCAAGAGTTTTCACCATCTTCCATGCTACACAAATTATAGGCGGTTCCCAAACAGAAAAGTAAAGTTTTGACTCCCCCACCACCGATCAATCACACTCCACGACTAGCCGAATCCTCGGGTGCCGTCCATACCAACAATGATCTAGGGGGAGTTTTGTTTGCAATTATATTTTTGATTTGAGCACGGAACTGGGCATTCCAATTATCGACCCCTTTCTCGTGAGTGATAGTGAATAAACACGTATCGAGGATAACACGCCTAGCATGGAAGATACTGACCGCCCCTTGTCACCACATGAGCGGTTCGGGCATACAAAATAGATTATTACTTGAAGGTTTAGAGAGTGGCACATGCAAATTTACGAGGGCAAAACAAGGGTTCATGTCGCCTGGGGCGGTTCGCCAACCAATAACTTCCAAAACAAGGCGGCTCAGTGAGGACCATGAAATGTAGATACGATGGAGACGTATCAGGGATCACCTCGCCTCGGGCGGTTTGCCAAGCAATAACTTCCTTACTGTCGAGATGACCCGACTTGACAAATTTCTCAATAAGAGCGTCATCGATCTTGGTTGGTAGCCAATCGCATTTCGAGATGCTGACCATGACTACAAAAAGAGGAAACAGGGAGGCTCAGTGAGGACCATGAAATGTGGTAACTCGCCAGTTAGAGATCTACGATGTGTGTGTGAAGACCTTATGACTCTCCATTAGGTGACTAAAAACCTGGATATGAGGGCATTCTAACTCGCCAGCTGAGCGATTTATGGTATGTCCACGAAGGTGTTGTGACTTGCCCCTCGACCGACAAAGGGCGTAGCTATGGTGATGTTCTAACTCGCTGTGGTGGAAGAAGGTGAGCGGCGACTCTCAAAGGATTTTTTTTCCTTAGGGATATTCCTAGGAGAAGGATAAACATGTTTCTAAAAGCGAGCAGTGAATTACGGATCTATGGGTGGATCGAATTAAAAAGATAATACTTGGCAAAATTACAAAGGCTATGAACGCAAGAATGCGCCAAGGATGTCATCTGGATCTACGAAGTAAAACCTAAAATGGTCGAGAGATGCGATGAAACTACCGCGGTTTGCTATTACAAAGGACCTACTGCAAACATATTAAGCGGATCCAGAGTAAAGAGGGGTGTTTGTTCTATTCTGGAGCTAACCTATAAGAACATGGGGTCCTTAGTCTAACCCTAATGGAGAAAGTCATTTACCTGAGAGAGGAGGACGACGCCGGAGATGGATGCGGAAAGCTTCGTGCCTTCGATTGGCCCGGAGATGCCGAGGTTGCAGCGGCTAGCGACGGAGCTTCGGGAAACGGCGAGAAGGCCGAGGCACTGGCGCGAGGAAGACAAAGGGCGATGATGAAGCCGAAGTGGGGGTAGGTGATGGTGCCCCCACTCCCCCTGCGGTTATTTAAAGGACCGGAGCTAGAATCGAGGCGGCAGTTGCGGGAATTGAGGCGACAAACCGAAAATTTGCAATGATGATGCCTGGATTTTCGGGATAAATAAATGGCAGTGCGAAAGATCCGTTGGGTGGCTGCGCCATTAAGTTCCGAAATTGAAGGGATAAGGTGATGTCATCAAACACTGCTTGGCGGCTCAAACAAGTCATAATGGATGGCGGCTTGTCATTTTGTCAAAAGATAGGAGTGATGCGAGTCGCCCCAAAATGACTGGAAGTTTATTGACGTGAATAAATTCAAGACAATCTGGGGCCTAATGTTGGGGATATTGCGTGCGGTGTAACCCGCCCTAACTGCGTCGGGTCACTAAAGGGGCGGCTCATGTTTCAGAAAATACAAGCCTTGGCCTAGGGGGCCCAGGAGCCGGATGGCGGTTCAGGAGCTGTGAGGAGGATGTGCTGCCAAGGAGGTTTCCAGTCTTGGAAAGCACGACGACTTAGAGATAGGAAAAGCTACGACCTATAGCATAGTCAGGACTCTTGTAAATCCTAGGGCCTCAACCTGTATATAAAGGCGAGTCCATGGGGATGATAGGGTCAAGTTAGAAATCATCGAGAGCTAGGTCAGGCGAGTTACGCCCTCCTTGTAATCGAAACCATCATCAATCTACATAAAGCAGGACGTAGGCTTTTATCTCCACACGAGGGGCCGAACCTGGGTAAATCTGAGTCTCGCTTTCGCTCACCCCCTTTGAGTCTCCACCAAGGTGCGATGGCTCCATCCTTAAGTCCTTTCACGAGGACATCTGCCGTGACAAAACCACGACAGTGCGGGAGCAGGGGCGCGGGAGGAGAGCGCGACGCGACGATGGCTTCAGGCCTGAGCGGGCCTCGCACAGGCTGGAGCGGGCCGGCAGCACTGGTGGGAGGCAGGGCGACCAGGTGGCGGATGAGAGTTTGGTTGGTGCGGAAAACGAGGCACGACTAGGGAGAGACTAAAATGGAAGGGGATGCCCTTCCTTTTATAGCTCGGGTAGCTAGGGTTTGGGTTTTTTCGCCCCGATTTCGACCACGCGATCGAAATTGGACGGCCCCGGTCGCAGGGATGGCTAGGCGGGCTGTGTAGAGTGGCTAGCTGGAGATGAGAGGGAAAACGGGCACCCGGCAACGTGATTTAAAATACCGAGAAACGTCCGACGAATAACCGAAGACGCTGCTGCTACGGTCGACCGTTCGGGTACCAGACGGACTCCGATTGCTACGAAAATTGGCACGCGGCCTACCTATATAAAAATAAGACCGCACGCCAAGTTTCAACCCAACCAGAGAAAGTTTTATACACACTTTTAAAAACAAGCTTTTCACGATGTCGCGGGCGCGTGCGAGTTTGGTCGGGCTCAAAACGGACAGTGACGAACACAGAGGGAACCGACAACTAATAAGTGATGCAAGTTTTGAAAACTAGCGGCAACGGAGTGCCTATGCAATGCGGATGATGCGCATGATGCGATGATGATGCAACAATTAAAAAAATAAATACACGCCAGCAACGAAAAAAGGGGAATCTTCTGGAGTGTCGGTGTCGGGCTGTCACACGGCGCGTGCGAGGCACTTGCCGAGGGACCGCCGCCTGCCGACACCTTGGCCCTCTTTGCCATCCTCTGGGCCAACGTCTCCGTGTCCCTGTGAAGAAGAACTAGCACCCGATGAGTAAGAACATAAAGCAAGGGGTTCGAAGAGGGTGAAAGGTCAAGCGCGTACTCTCCCTCCTCCCCCGAGCTGAAGGCCGAGAAATGAAAATCCACATGCCCTTCGACATCCGCCGGAGGGGATGCGACCCTGGGAAGCTTGACAGGCTTGGAGGACGGAGCTGGTCGGACGGGGAGATTGGAGCCAGCATGTCGAAGAACTCGCTTGGGCTTCTGCCGGGCCATAGGCACCTCCTCTTCGTCGGGCGCCCATTCCTCCGAAGGCCCCCCGGCAACCGAGCTGCTAGGCTCCCCGACAAGCTGTCCCTCCAGCAGCACCCCTTCCTCGAGCGCCCCCTTGTCGTAAAAGTCGACACTCCCGTCTGCTTCAGCAGGGCCCGTTCCTCGGCCCGACTGGCAATGTACGCCACTTCCTCATCGGTGGTGTCGCGAACGAGGCCGGTCTCTTCCCTGATGGGCTTCTCTGACAAGCAGTCGAAGAAAGATAAGGCGTCCTCCTCCTTGGGCTCGATTCAAGTTGCAACCACGCCGAGAGCATTACACTCCGGCATCATCGTCGTGAGGGCGCTTAAGGCCGAGTTGTTGCACAAGGGGATGACGCCATGCGGCAGCCAAGGCCTCGAGTCAGATTTGAACAGCTTCTGGCAAACGAAGGCATGCTCCAGCATCGTCAGGTTGTTGTTCAAGCTGGTCCACAGCCGCATAATATCCGCGACATTCACGAAGGCCGAGGCTAGCCTTCCTCTCGTGTTCTGGACGGGGGCGATGCGCCTGCGGACGAAGTCAGCACCCACCATCTCCATCGTCAACCCTGCAGCCCTGAGACGTAGGATCCTGTTGACGGCGACGATCAGCTTCTTATCATCCGGGTCGAAGTCACTCCAATGCTTGTCGTGGGAATCGATCTTGGCGGTCCTGGGCTCGCAGAAGGGCAGACACCCCTCCTCGCGGATCCAACACCATTTCTCCCGCAATTCTTCCCACTTCTCGCGAAGGGCCCCTGATGTCTACTACGCAACCTTCTCCTTGTAGACGTTGTTGGGCCTCCAAGTGCAGAGGTATGTAGGACAGTGGCAATTTTCCCTCAAGTGGGTGACCTAAGGTTTATCAATCCGTGAGGCGTAGGATGAAGATGGTCTCTCTCAAGCAACCCTATAACCAAATAACAAAGAGTCTCTTGTGTCCCCAACACACCCAATACAATGGTAAATTGTATAGGTGCACGAGTTCGGCGAAGAGATGGTGATACAAGTGCAATATGGATGGTAGATATAGGTTTTTGTAATCTTAAATTACAAAAACAGCAAGGTAACTAGTAACAAAAGTGAGCACGAACAGTATTGCAATGCGTGGAAACAAGGCCTAGGGTTCATACTTTCACTAGTGAAGTTCTCTCAACAATGATAACATAATTGGATCATATAACTAGCCCTCAACATGCAACAAAGAGTCACTCCAAAGTCACTAATAGCGGGGAATAAACGAAGAGATTATTGTCGGGTACGAAACCACCACAAAGTTATTCTTTCTGATCGATCTATTCAAGAGTCCGTAGTAAAATAACACGAAGCTATTCTTTCCGTTCGATCCATCATAGAGTTCGTACTAGAATAACACCTTAAGATACATATCAACCAAGACCCTAATGTCACCTAGATACTCCATTGTCACCTCAAGTATCCGTGGGCATGATTATACGATATGCATCACATAATCTCAGAATCATCTATTCGACCAACACATAGAACTTCAAAGAGTGCCCCAAAGTTTCTACCAGAGATTCAAAACGTGTGCCAACCCCTGTGCATAGGTTCCCAATGTCATGAACCCGCAAGTTGATCACCAAAACATACATCAAGTACTCACATGAATCCACGTGTGCCAACCCATATGCATAGGTTCCCAATGTCACGAACCCGCAAGTTGATCACATCAAATAGACACGTGCAAGACATACATCAAGTGTTCTCAAAGACTCAATCCGATAAGATAACTTCAAAGGGGAAACTCAATTCATTACAAGAAGGAGAGGGGGAAGAACATCATAAGATCCAACTATAGTAGCAAAGCCCATGGTACATCGAGATCAAGACATCTCAAGAACACGAGAGATAGAGAGATCAAACACATAGCTACTGGTACATACCCTTAGCCCCGAGGGAGAACTACTCCCTCCTCGTCATGGAGATCGTCGGGATGATGAACATGGCCACCGGAGATGGATTCCCCCTCCGACAGGGTGCCGGAACGGGCTCCAGATTGTTTTTTGGTGGCTACAGAGTCTTGCGGCGGCGGAACTCCCGATCTAGGTTTCTTTTTGGGGGTTTCTGAATTTATAGGAATTTATGGCGGTGGAATTGCGTCAGTTGGGCCCACGAGGAGGCCACAAGACTGGTCGCCACCACCTGGGGGGGGGGGTGGCGGCGTGAGGGCTTGTGACTCCCTCGTGGCTCTTCTGGCCTTCTTCCAAAGCTTCGGGGGTCTCTTTTGGTCCAAAAAAATCATCGTAAAGTTTCATTCCATTTGTACTCCGTTTGAAAATGGGCCAAAAACACGGAAAAAACAAAAACTGGCACTTGGCACTGAGTTAATAGGTTAGTCCCCAAAAAGATATAAAATAGCATATTCATGCATATAAAACATCCAAAGTTGACAAGATAATAGCATGGAACCATAAAAAATTATAGATACGATGGAGACGTATCAAGCATCCCCAAGCTTAACTCCTGCTCGTCCTCGAGTAGGGAAGTGATAAAGAATGAATTTTTGATGCTTTCATGCTACCTAGAATAGATGTCCTTTGTAACTCGTCTTATGTGATATGAATGTTCAGATCCGTTAGATTCAAAACAATAGTTTGCTTTTGATGTGGAGACAATAATACTTCAAGCAAACTAGCAAGGTAATCATGAACTTTCAAAATAACAAGGCCAAAAGAAAGTTATCCCTACAAAAGCATATAGTCTGGCTATGCTCTATCATCATTTCACAACGAATTTAAATCATGCACAACCCCGGTATTGGCCAAGTAATTGTTTCACACCTTTACTTTCTCAAACCTTTTCAACTCTCACGCAATACATGAGGGTGAGCCATGGTTTTAGCACTATAAGTGGTGTGGAGTGTGCTGGAGGTTGCAAGACAAAAAAGGAGAAGATGATCACATTAACTAGGCATATCAATAAGTTGTGGAGATGCTCATCAATAGATATCAATGTGAATGAGTAGGGATTGCCATACAAATGATGCACTAGAGCTAGGAGTATGTGAAAGCTCTTAAAGAAAACTAGTGGGTGTGCATCCAACTTGCTTCCTCACGAAGACCTCAGGCAATTTTGAGGAAGCCCATCGTATGAATATACAAGCCAAGTTATATAATGAAAATTTCCCACTAGGTATATGGTGGTGACAAAACGAGAGACTCTCTATCATGAAGATCATGGTGCTTAATATGCACAAGTGTGGAAAAGTGGTAGCATTGTCCCTTCTCTCTTTTCTATCATATATATATATATATATATATATATATATATATATATATATATATTGGTGGGCTCTTTGGCCTCTTCTTTCTTTTTTCTTCTTTTTTTTTGGTGGGCATCTTTGGCCTCTTTTATTTCCTCACATGGGACAATGCTCCATCAATGATGATCATCACACTTTGAACTCAAAACTGAGAGCAATGATGACTCTAACTGAAATGCCTTCGGTAGTGTACCGTGACAATGATCTAGCATGGCATAGACATTAATGGAAACATCATGCTAGCTATCTTACGATCATGCAATGGCAATGTAGACGTGGTGGCACATGTCATGGTGGTAGTTGCATGGCAATATATCTCGGAATGACTTTGAAAAAGCCATAGTAGGTAGGTATGGTGGCTATTTTGAGGGAGGCTAATGGTGGGTTTTGTGCACCGGCGAAAGTTGCACGACACTAAGAAGATAGTGATGGTGGAAGGTGAAAGTGCATCTAAACCATGGACTCAACATTAGTCATGAAGAACTCATATACTTGTTGCAAAAGTTTTATTATTAATCGAAACAAAGCATTAAACGCATACTCCTAGGGGAAGGGTTGGTAGGTATAAACCATCGCGCGATCCCGACCGCCACACAAAGGATGACAATCAAAAGACTAATCATGCTCAGACTTCATCACATAGCGGTTCACCATACGTGCATGCTAGGGGAATCACTAACTTCAACACAAGTATTTCTAGATCCACAACACCTTACTAACATAACTTCAATATTACCACAACCACAACTCAAAACTAATTGAGATGAATCAAACTTCTCTAACTATTCAATGCACATGAAGGTGGAAGTTTTCGTATCCCTTTGGATAACTAACCCTTTTGAGACTACTTTCAAAGCATAGATCAACTACCAAGCCACGCACCGCTGCGCTCTAAAAGATATAAGTGAAGCACATAGAGCAAAAGTATCTAGCTCAAAAGATATAATTGAAGCACATGTGAGCTGAATTGTCTACCAAAGGATATAAGTGAAGCTCGACAAAATCATGGTGAGTGCATGTCTCTCTCTCTCTAGGTGTGCAGCAAGGATGATTGTGACACAACAAAAATAAAAGACTCCTACGATAAAAGACGCTCCAAGCAAAAACACAAAACATGTGGTGAATAAAAATATAGCCCCAAGTAACGTTACCGATGGATCGAAGACGAAAGAGGGGATGCCTTCCCGGGGCATCCCCAAGCTTAGGCTTTTACGGCATCCTTGAATTTCTTGGGGTGACTTGGGCATCCCCAAGCTTGAGATCTTGCCACTCTTTATCTCTTTGTCCATAAGAACTTCACCCAAAACTTGAAAACTTCACAACACGAAACTTAAATAGAAACTCGTGATAACATTAGTAGGAGAAAGCAAACCACCACTTCCTTAGGAACTGTAGAAAACTTAAATTTACTTATGCTGATGTTGGGTTACTCTATTTTCAATCTTCCATGGCTAATACCCTCCGATACTATCCATAGTTTCATCAAAATAAGCAACCAACTCAACAAAAACAGAATCTGTTAACAGTAGACCAGTTTGTAGCAATCTGTATATTTCGTATACCTCTGGTATTTCAACAAATCTTAAAAATTACGACAGTCTGAAAAAATTGCATAGAAATCAGAAGCAAAAAGAATCAACTCAAAATCTCTTACAGAATAAAAATGAAAATTCTTTTCGTGAGCAGAAAGTTTATGTCATTTTCCAGCATGATCAAACAATCATCACCAAGACTAATCATAACGGTTTTGCTTGGCACAAACACAAAAAGAAACACAAAAGACACAATCATAACAGAATTATGATGGTGTGGAGAAAACAAAACAGGAAGCAAAAAGCAAAAAAAAATTATTCATTGGGTTTCCTACCAACAAGCGCTATCGTTTAACGCCCTTAGCTAGGCATTGATTTCAATGATGCTCACATAAAAGGTAAGGATTGAAACACAACGAGAGCATCATGGGGAAAATGGCTAGCACATTTGAGTCTAAACGACTTCCTATGCATAGGGATTTTGTGATCAAACAATTTATTGGAGCAAGAATCAACTAGCATAGGAAGGCAAAACAAGCATAGCTTCAAAAATTTCAACATATGGAGAGGAAGCTTGATACTATTGCAATAAGTAGAAGCATATGATACTCTCTCATAGTAATTTTCAGTAGCATAATGAATGAATTCAACAATATAACCAGCACCTAAGGCTTTCTTTTCATGATCTACGAGCATAGGAATTTTACTACTCTCCACATAAGGAAATCTATTCTCAAGAATAGTAGTGGGAGTATCGTAAAAGACTTGAGCACTACAAATTGTGTCCACAATGAAAAAGCAAGGTTTAGCAAAGGGGTTTTTGAAAGTATGACAAGCTTTATCATCCCTCTTCTTCCAAGCATAAGTATCCTCACAATAATCATCATAGATAGGGGGCATGCTTTCGTCAAAATAATTTTGATCATTCAAAGTGGAAGAACTAAAAAGATCATCTTCAGCAAATATAGCATCCCCAAGCTTGTGGCTTTGCATATCATTAGCATCATGGGTATTCATAGAATTCATGCTAACAACATTGCAATCATGCTCATCATTCACATATTCTATGCCAAGCATTCTATGTAATTCTTCTTTCAGCACTTGAGCACAATTTTCCTTCCCATCATGCTCACGAAAGAAATTGAAAAGATGGAGCATATGAGGCATCCTCAATTCCATTTTTTTGTAATTTTTAGCGAAAGAACAAGAAACAAAAAGATTCGATTGCAAGATCTAAAGATATACCTTCAAACGCTAACCTCCCCGGCAACGGTGCCAGAAAAGAGTTGATGTCTACTACGCAACCTTCTCCTTCTAGATGTTGTTGGGCCTCCAAGTGCAGAGGTTTGTAGGACAGTAGCAATTTTCCCTCAAGCGGATGACCTAAGGTTTATCAATCCGTGGGAGGCGTAGGATGAAGATGGTCTCTCTCAAGCAACCCTGCAACCAAATAACAAAGAGTCTCTTGTGTCCCCAACACACCCAATACAATGGTAAATTATATAAGTGCACCAGTTCGACGAAGAGATGGTGATACAAGTGCAATATGGATGGTAGATATAGCTTTTTGTAATCTAAAATTACAAAAACAGCAAGGTAACTAGTAAAAAAAGTGAGCGCGAATGGTATTGCAATGCGTGGAAACAAGGCCTAGGGTTCATACTTTCACTAGTGAAGTTCTCTCAACAATGATAACATAATTGGATCATATAACTAGCCCTCAACATGCAACAAAGAGTCACTCCAAAGTCACTAATAGCGGGGAATAAACGAAGAGATTATTGTCGGGTACGAAACCACCACAAAGTTATTCTTTCTGATAGATCTATTCAAGAGTCCGTAGTAAAATAACACGAAGCTATTCTTTCTGTTCGATCCATCATAGAGTTCGTACTAGAATAACACCTTAAGATACATATCAACCAAGACCCTAATGTCACCTAGATACTCCATTGTCACCTCAAGTATCCGTGGACATGATTATACGATATGCATCACATAATCTTAGAATCATCTATTCAACCAACACATAGAACTTCAAAGAGTGCCCCAAAGTTTCTACCAGAGAGTCAAAACGTGTGCCAACCCCTGTGCATAGGTTTCCAATGTCACGAACCCGCAAGTTGATGACCAAAACATACATCAAGTACTCACATTAATCCATGTGTGCCAACCCATATGCATAGGTTCCTAATGTCACGAACCCGTAAGTTGATCACAGCAAATAGACACGTGCAAGACATACATCAAGTGTTCTCAAAGACTCAATCCGATAAGATAACTTCAAAGAAGAAATTCAATTCATTACAACAAGGAGAGGGGGAGAACATCATAAGATCCAACTATAATAACAAAGCTCATGATACATCGAGATAAAGACATCTCAAGAACACGAGCTTCTGAGCCGAAAAATGGAAAAAAACACTCTACACGGGAACTAGGCTTGGAACGTATGAGGTTACTTGAAAGGCACATGTATCTTCTGGGTCGTATTCAACAAACATGCCCGTGTCAGGGTGGTAATACCTCAAGTCGAGCTGCATGTGAAGCGCAAACCTTTCTTTTTCGCGGCTCCTCCCAGGTTCTTTGGTTCGACGGCAGAGATAGCAGGGTTCGGCATAGAGCACTACCACATCAGTGTAGGTAGCTATCGGACGTAGACATCGGAGTCCTGGAGCAGTGGGTATTGTCTCGATGACATGCCGTGGCTCCCATCGTGGCGCGTCGTCGTCCAAGTCGCGGCAGATCCACGTCTCGTGCCACCCGTCGCCGTAATAGTCAGGCGCGTGACGAGCCACGCACACGCACAGCTCCCCACGCAGCTCGGCCAAGCTCGCGGCCGCGTAGTCCAGCCTCGAGCTGCAAGGAGGCCCTGGCAGGACACCGAAGGACTCGTATAGTAACTTGAATCGGATGAACCCCGGCGCATCCCTGAGTAGCCGCTCCTCGACGGTCCAAAGCAACGAGTCCTTGAAGAAGGTGGCGGTCCGGCCTGGCAAGACAGGGTAAGGCGGCGGCGCTGCCGTCTCTCGCCAATGCTGGTCCGCCGCTCCGACGGTGAGCACCTCCATCCCGAGGGTGTAGTGGTTAGGGTTTCCCATGGGCCCTTCCATGGACCGGTAGAAGAAGCGAGCAACCTTGTAAACTTTGGAGCGAGGGTCATGGCCGAGGCCGAAAGCCTGGTGGCCTTGGAATCCGAAAGGGGTTGAGCCGAACATGACGGCGTGAGGAGGCCTCAGGGGAAGCACGAGGACGCGCCTTGTGGCCGGGTTGAGCACGCGCACCATGGCGTCCGAGGGCACCAGCACCAGCCCGTCACAGTGCGCAAGGTCGTGGGAAACATTCATGTCACGGTCAGGGATGGAGTAGTCGGCGCCCATGGGGCATACGAAGGTGGCGGTCTCCCGCTCCCACCGGTAGGCGCCGGCGGCGGTGTCGTTCCTGTCGTCGTCTTCGGCCTTGGCGCCCTGCTCCCACCGGTACAAGCCGGCGGCGGTGAACTTGCCATCTTTCTTAACATGTGGGGCGATGACCGTGAGGGTGTTCTGGGCGCGGAGGTGTGCGCGGACGAAGAAGTCGTTGTCGATGGTGTCGCGCCATGCCTTGCAAACACACCTGAACCGCAGCAGCGAATTCACGGGGAGCCGGAGGAGGATCTCTGTGGACACCAGCTCGGTCAGATGTTGTGGGTAACAAGACATCGCCGGGATCAAGGACGTGATCTCTAGGATTTGGACTTTTATTAGGGCCAGGTCGGTGCTGTTAGTATTTTGGCCACGTCCTCCGGTTTTTATATACCGGCATCCAACAGCATCGACTTGATCTCCGACTCGTACGCCCACAAGTCTTTGATCCGAGCAAGTTTCGGATCTCTAGATTTTTTTTAGGGGACTCTAGATTATTATTAGATGTAAAGCGTTATTAGGGAACACTGCTGATTTCTTTCCTTTTTTCTTTATTAGTAGTGGAGATTTCTTTCCAGAAGGCAGCCGCGTCAACACGTGGACAACCACGTAGCGCATCCGGCATTTCCTCAACTAACCTTATCCCCTCGTTCTTCTTGTTAGGAATAATTAATTAGGATAATTAAGGAATAATCCTTATTTATTAACAACCGACTTAAGGCTGGTTGTAATGGGTAGTATCATATACTAGTATCATGCTGACGCTTTTTGCGCACTTTGTTTGCTGTACCCCATCAAGCATGGATTTGTTGCGGAGACTTCAATGAAATTTTGCAGGGGACGAGCAGTTTGGAGTTAATCCCCGTTCGGAGGCGCAAATGCGATCCTTCAGGGATGTAATTGCCGACTGTGCACTCCAGGAGGTGGGGTGGCATGGTGTTCCCTTCACATGGGATAATAAACAACATGGAACAAGGAATGTAAAAGCAAGGTTAGATTGGGCCTTTTGTCAACCAGCAATTTCTGCAGGTGTTTCAGTTTCCAAAAGTCAAGCACATCGCCAGTGTCGAATCAGATCATTGCTTTGTGTTGGCAGAACTAAAAGAGGTGGAGTTGCGTACCTGTCGGGCGCCAAGGCAGTTCCGATATGAAAATGTGTGGCAGTCCCACCCTGACTATGATGATATGATTGGCCGGATTTGGCGCACGGGTTCGGGCCAACAGGGTCGGGGGGGGGGGGGGGCTGATCGAAGCACTGACAACAGTTCAGACTCATCTGGGCTCGTGGGGGCAGCGAGAGTTTGGGAATATGACGAAGAAAGTTCGCAAGCTCCAGCAACGTCTCGAACGACTCCAACACGCCTCATTGGGACGTGGTCCGACAGTGGAGGAGAAAGCAATGGCGGATCAATTGCGAGAGGCTCTTCGACAGGAAGAGGTCTGGATGAAGCAGCAATCTCGCGTTACCTGGCTCAAGGAGGGTGACAGGAATACGAGCTACTTTCAAGCTCAAGCGGCTCATCGGAAGCGAATCAATCGTATATCCTCCTTGCAGCGCAGTGATGGGCAGTTCTGTACTGACCCGACAGAAATAAAGCAGGAGATTTTTTCTTTTTACCAAGGATTGTACCAGTCCCAAGGGTATAACCATATGCATGATTTACTGAATTGTGTTCAGCCCCGCGTGTCGGAAGCAATGAACTTTGATCTAGAGAAGGATTTTGTGGCACAGGAAGTTCGCAAAGCTCTCTTCGAGATGGCCCCATCAAAAGCGCCGGGGGTGGATGGGTTTACTGCTGGCTTCTTCGAAAGACACTGGAATGTGGTGGGTGAAGATGTGACAGCGGCAGTTCTTGGTTTTCTTAATGGAGGTGAAATGCCAGCGGGACTGAATCACACGGCCATTACTTTGATCCCAAAGGTGACACATCCTCAAAAAATCTCCCAGTATAGACCAATCTCTCTTTGCCCGGTGCTTTATAAGATTGCCTCCAAGGCAGTTGCAAACAGAGTACGGGGGATCCTGGACGAAGTGATCAGTGAAGAGCAAAGCGCTTTTGTCCCAGGTCGTCTAATCACGGACAATATTCTTGTTGCCCACGAAATGATACATGCAATCAAGCGTCGGAAACATGGCAACAATCCCTGCTGTGCAATCAAGCTTGATATGCTCAAAGCGTATGATCGGGTGGAATGGCACTATCTCGACGCAATGTTAACTAAACTAGACTTTGGCGACCAGTTTGTTACACTCATCATGAAATGTGTCACTTCGGTAAGGTTTACTATAAAGGTAAATGGTGAGCTCCTGCCCTACTTCAGTCCAACTAGAGGTTTACGGCAAGGATGCCCTCTCTCTCCGTACCTTTTCCTCATTTGTGCCCACGGGCTCTCCGAGCTGCTGAACCACTATACTGGAGCTGCTCTGAACAGAGGCATCAGGGTTAGCATTCATGCACCTTGGGTTAACCATTTGCTTTTTTGCTGACGATAGTTTGATTTTTCTGAAAGCAAACGTCCAAAGTGCTGCAAGACTTAATGAGATTCTTCTTATCTATGCTGAATGCTCGGGTCAAGCTGTCAATAAGGAGAAGAGCTCTATCTACCTTAGTGCTAATTCAGCACATATGCTTCGCGAGGATCTCAAGCTTGAACTAGGGATCAATGTGGAAGCTTTTACAGAAAGATATCTTGGACCGCCCACTGCGGTCGGCAAGATCACAAGCGGTACCTTCATGCATATCAACAAACGTATTCGTGGCAAGATGCGGGGATGGTCAGAGCGCAATCTGGCTTGTGTGGGATGAGAGGTATTGTTAAAATCCATCGCCCAAGCAATCCCGACCTTTAGTATGAGTTGTTTTCAACTTACTAAACAGGTGTGCACGGGCATCACTTCGTGTATGGCCAAATATTGGCGGGCAAGCTCTATTGATAAGAGATCGCTGCACCGGCTTTCGTGGGATAAACTGGCGACACCAAAGATCAAAGGAGGCATGGGTTTCAAAGACTTGCAACTTTTCAATCTTGCTATGTTGGGTAAGCAGGGCTGGAGACTCTTAACGCATCCGATGTCACTTTGCTCCCGAGTTCTCAAGGGGAAATACTTCCCAACTTCGGAATTTCTCCAAGCCACGATTCCGGCAAGGGCGTTAGCGACATGGAGAGCAATCGTCGCTGGACGCGAAGCACTGGAGATGGGTCTGATACACCGCATTGGAGATGGCACTACTACCTCGATATGGAATGACCCATGGATCCCTAATACAACGGCTCTTAAGCCTACACGCAGGCTGGGTACTGCACCTCTTGAGCTTGTTTCGGATCTTATTGATCCCTATCACAATTCTTGGAAAATAGACCTGGTACGTCAATCATTTTGCCACCATGAGGCCGAAGCTATTCTGAACATTCCTTTAAGTCAAGTTGGTGGGGAGGACAGTCTGGCATGGGCCCTAGAAAAATCAGGAATCTACTCCGTTAAATCTGCGTATCGATCTCTTGTGACCCGGAACGAGCTGCGCTCAATAGGGGAAGGGACGATCACTGAATCTTCATCGACAAATAAACGACCGTGGATTGATCTCTGGAAGCTCAAAGTTATGCCAAAGGTTAGGGTTTTCTGGTGGAGAGTCTTGCGGGGGATTCTACCAGATTCAATGACCTTGCAATATCGGCATATAAAACCTCGTGGTATTTGCGAAATCTGTTCGCTCTTCAGGGGAAGATTTGAAGCATGCTTTGGTGGACTGTGTACATGCAAAAGCTTTTTGGGTGGCAGCCCGGGAAAGGTTTGATCTTCATCTCCCTAATTTGCATCCACTTACATGGACGCAAGACATTCTGCTAGATCCTATGTTCACTGCAGAGAATAGATGCTTGGTGATCGCCATCATGCATGCTATTTGGTCCTCGAGAAACACATGGACCCATGATCGAGATGGCTATGAACCAGTCCAAGCGATCAAATGGGTACATGAAACCCTCGCGGTTTTGGACATTCCCCGGACGAGATCAGTGCCGGGAGCTCAGTTATGGCGACCACCAGATGTAGGTTGGATAAAAATCAACACTGATGGGTCGATTGCCCCAAATATTTTGCTTGGAGGGGCTGGTGGTGTTGCCCGTTCTCATCTTGCTCTCCTTGGAGCATGGAGTAAACCTTTGCCAGGAATTTCAGATCCTTTCATTGTAGAGCTATTATCCTTCCGCGAGGGGGTAGTTTTTGCACAGCTGCGGGGTTACTCACATGTGATAATGGAGGTTGATAGCCTGGAGCTTGTCAACTTATGGAATTCGCGACGCAATTCCCGTTCGATTGCGGCGCCTATCTGGAACGAAGTGGAGGAGATTTCTTTTAGTTTTACCTCTTTCTTGGTGCGACATGTTGGTCGTGAGCTTAACTTGCTAGCTCATTTGTGTGCGAGGCGTGTTTGTACGCTCGAGTGCACCGATAGCTGGGTTGAATCTTGCCCGGATTTTCTTTTTAGCAGCGTGAAGGCTGACTGTAACCGCACTATATTACGTTAAATAAAGCTCCTATCTTCACAAAAAAATATATACTAGTATCATGCATATGATACTAGTATATGATACCACATCCATAATGCATAGTATCATATGTTAGTATCATATGATAGTTCATTTATTGTCATGAAAGACACATAATAGCATATCATTTAATATGATACAGTATCATAACATGATACTCAACCCTCTCTTTCTTTATTTAATTCTATCAACCTCATCGAAATTGCTTTAAAGAGATTTCGATGAGGTTGATAGAATTAAATAAAGAAAGAGATGGTTGAGTATCATCGAAATTGCGGGAGACGGTAGGGAGGTTGTTCTCGGAGAAACTTGCGCACGCACATACTGTGGGCGCCGCGCTCGGGAAGATCTGGTGCCCCATCAAGGGGGTAGGATGTAAGCATATAGAAGAGAACGTGTTCCTGTTCATGTTCGTCTGTTGGGGAACGTTGCATGAGAAACAAAAATTTTCTTATGCACACGAAGACTTATCATGGTGATGTCCATCTACGAGTGAAGATTAGATCTACGTACCCTTGTAGATCGCTCAGCGGGAAGCGTTAAGAAACACGGTTGATGTAGTGGAACGTCTTCACGTCCCTCGAACCGTCCCACGAACCGTTCCGCAATCCGTCCCACGATCCGTTCCGATCTAGCGCCGAACGAACAACACCTTCGCGTTCCGCACATGTACAGCTCGACGATGATCTCGGCCTTCTTGATCCAAGCAAGCAAGACGGAGAAGTAGATGAGTTTTCCGGCAGCGTGACGGCGCTCCGGTGGTGGTGATGATCTGCTCCTGCAGGTCTTCACCCGAGCTCCGTAGAAATCCGATCTAGAGGTAAAACTATGTGGAATAGGCTAGAGTTGCATGTGGCAAAGTTGTATCTCTGAAAACGCTAAACCACCACTATATATAGGAGGAGGGGAGGTGCTTTGCCTTGAGGCACAAGGGCCTCAAGGTGTGCCTCCTCTTCCTTGCCACCTCCCTCTTTCCTTTTTCTTCTTCTTTTCTTTTGGTATTTTCTTATATGGCGCCATAGCCCTCTTGGGATGACTCCACCAGCCCAATAAGGATCTGTGGCGCCACCCCAGGGCCTTGGGCCTACCCCTGGTTGGGTGGGCCCCTCCCGGTAAACACCCGGAACTCATTCGTCACTCCCGATACACTGCCAGAATTGCCCGGAACTTTCCGGTGACCAAATGAAACCATCCTATATATCAATCTTCGTTTCCGGACCATTCCGGGAACCCTCGTGAGGTCCGTGATCTCATCCGGGACTCCGAACAACATTTGTTAACCACACATATAACTCAACTATACTAAACCATCATCGAACCTTAAGTGTGCAGACCCTGTGGGTTCGAGAACTATGTAGACATGACCCGAGAGACTCCTCGGTCAATATCCAATAGCAGGACATGGATGCCCATATTGGATCCTACATATTCTCCGAAGATCTTGTTGGTTGAACCTCAGTGTCAAGGATTCATATAATCCCGTATGTCGTTCCCTTTGTCCTTCGAGATGTTACTTGTCCGAGATTCGATCATCGGTATCCATATACCTATTTCAATCTCGTTAACGGCAAGTCTCTTTACTTGTTCCGTAATACAAGATCCCGTGACTTACACTTAGTCACATTGCTTGCAAGGCCTGTGTGTGATGTTGTATTACCGAGTGGGCCCTGATACGTCTCCATCGTATCTACTTTTCCGAACTCTTTTGCCCTTGTTTTGGACTCTAATTTGCATGATTTGAATGGAACTAACCCAGACTGACGCTGTTTTCAGCAGAATTGCCATGGTGTTTTTTTTGTGCACAAATAAAAGTTCTCGGAATGTCCTGAAAATTTACGGAGATTTTTTTGGAATAAAAGAAACATACCTGCGCAAAGATCCACCGGAGGAGGTGTGCCAGTGGGCCACAAGCCCACAGGCTGCGGCCACCCCCCTGGCCGCGCCGTGAGGGTTTGTGGGGCCACGTGGCACCATCGCTCCCAAACTCAGCTCTATATCTTCCATCTCGCCCGAAAAAAAAACAGAGAGAAGGTTTCATTGGGTTTTACGATACGGAGGCGCCGCCACCCCCTGTTCTTCATCTGGAGGGCAGATCTGGAGTCCATTTTGGGCTCCGGAGAGGGGAAATCGTCGCCATCGTCATCATCAACCTTCCTCCATCGACAATTCTATGATGCTCTTCATCGTTCGTGAATAATCTCATCGTAGGCTTGCTGGACGGTGATGAGTTGGATGAGATCTATCATGTAATCGAGTTAGTTCTGACGGGGATTGATCCCTAGTATCCACTATGTTCTCAGATTGATGTTGCTACTACTTTGCCATGCTTAATGCTTGTCACTAGGGCCCGAGTGCCATGATTTCAGATCTGAACCTAGTATGTTGCTGCCAATATATGTGTGTTTTAGATCCTATCTTGCAAGTTGTAGTTACCTACTATGTGTTATGACCCGACAACCCCGGAGTGACAATAGCCGGAACCACTCCCGGAGATGACCATAGTATGAGGAGTTCATGTATTCACCAAGTGTTAATGCGTTGGTCTGGTTCTTTATTAAAAGGAGAACCTTAATATCCCGTAGTTTCCATTAGGACCCCGCTGCCACGGGAGGGATGGACAATAGATGTCATGCAAGTTCTTTTACTTAAGCACGTATGACTACATACAGAATACATGCCTACATTAGATTGACAAACGAAAGCTAGTTACATATCTCTCCGTGTTATAGCAGTTACATGATGAATCACATCCGTCATACTCATCCATCACGGATCCACTGCCTACGAGTCTTTTACTACTAGTCCTTGCTACGTTACTTTGTCCACGCTTGTCCCTTGCTACAAAAGGGATTGGGCCACTTTGCTGCTACTGCTGTCGCAACTGCTGTCACTACTGCTGTTCCTTGCCATTGCTGTCACTACTGCTGTTACTTGCTCCTTTGCTGTTACTTGTTGCAAGACCCTTTTCCGACACCGTTGCCGGGAAAGAATAGTTCACCGTTGATGACCCACAAGTATAGGGGATCAATCGTAGTCCTTTAGGTAAGTAAGAGTGTCGAACCCAACGAGGAGCAGAAGGATCTCACAAGTGGTTTTCAGCAAGGTAAAATCTGCAGGCACTGAAATTGTCGGTAATAAGTGATTGTGTGGTGAGATGATTCGTAGCGAGCAACAACTAACAAAAGTAGAAATGGTGCAGCAAAGTGGCCCAATCCCTTTTGTAGCAAGGGACAAGCCTGGACAAAGTCTTATAGGAGGAAAAACGCTCCCGAGGACACACGGGAATTTCTATCATGCTAGTTTCATCATGTTCATATGATTTGCATTCGTTACTTTGATAGTTTGATATGTGGGTGGACCAGCGCTTGGGTACTGCCCTTACTTGGACAATCATCCCACTTATGATTAACCCCTCTCGCAAGCATCCGCAACTATGAAATAAGAATTAAGACAAAGTCTAACCATAGCATTAAACTAGTGGATCCAAATCAGCCCCTTACGAAGCAACGCATAAACTAGGGTTTAAGCTTCTGTCACTCTAGCAACCCATCATCTACTTACTACTTCCCAATGCCTTCCTCTAGGCCCAAATAATGGTGAAGTGTTATGTAGTCGACGTTCATATAACACCACTAGAGGAAAAACTAACATACAACACATCAAATTACCGAACGAATACCAAATTCACATGACTACTATTAGCATGACTTATCCCATGTCCTCAGGAACAAAAGGAACTACTCACAAAGCATAATCATATTCATGACCAGAGAGGTAATGAGTAGCATCAAGGATCTGAACATAAACTCTTCGACCAAGTAATCCAACTAGCATCAACTACAAAGAGTAATCAACACTACTAGCAACCTTACAAGTACCAATCGGAGTCGCGAAACGGAGATTGGTTACAAGTGATGAACTAGGGTTTGGATATGAGATGGTGCTGATGAAGATGTTGATGGTGAGAGTCCCCTCTGACGAGAGGAGTGTTGGTGATGACGATGGCGACGATTTCCCCCTCCGGGAGGGAAGTTTCCCCGGCAGGATCGTCGTGCCGGAGCTCTAGATTGGTTCTGCTCAAGTTCCGCCTCGTGGCGGCGGCGAATCCACAAAAAAACTCCTCCTTGATTTTTTTCTGGACGAAACCCTTCATATAGCAAAAGAGGGGGGCAAGTGGGCCAGCAGGTTGCCCACAAGCCCTCATGGTGCAACCTGGGGGGGGGGTGGCCGCGCCGTGCAGGCTGGTGGGCACCCCTGGCGCCCCTCTGCCACTTCTTTGGCCCAATATTTTTGATAAATCAGGAGAAAAATCCTCGTTGATTTTTACAGCGTTTGGAGTTGCGCAGAATAGGTATCTCAACTTTGCTCCACTTTCAGGCCAGAATTCCAGTTGTCGGCATTCTCCCTCTTCATGTAAATCTTGCAAAATAAGAGAGAAAAGGCATAAGAATTGTATCATGAAGTGAAATAACAGCCAAAGAAGCGATAAATATCAACATGAAAACATGATGCAAAATGGACGTATCAACTCCCCCAAGCTTAGACCTCGCTTGTCCTCAAGCGAAAGCCTAGCTCAATAAATATGTCCACATGTTTAGGGAGAGAGGTGTCGACAAAACAAGATACGGACATGCATGCATCATGATCAAGATTAGAACAGCAATACCAATGTATAATCCCTCATGCTAAAGTGATAATTCCTTCACAAAGTAAAGCATGGATCAAGAACCTTACCGAGAAGTAACAACCAATAACCTTTAGTCATTGAAACAATTGCAATTTATCACAACATCAGAAAGAGTCAAATAAGAGCTTCTAAAGCAAATCCACATACTCAATCATTCTTTCATTCTCTACAATTGCTACAACTCACGTGGTACTCATGAGATCAAAGTTTCAGCTGGACACAGAGAAAGATAGGGGCTTATAGTATTGCCTCCCAACTGCTTACCTCAAGGGTAATGTGAACAATAATAATTCATGAATACTTACCTCCAAGTTGACATATGAATATAGATCTTTCCCAAGCATATGACGGTAACCAAGATAAAGGCGAAATAAGGAATTGGTGAAGATCACCATGACTCTTTCAAGGGAAAAAAGTAAAGGTACAAGATAGGCCCTTCGCAGAGGGAAGCATAGGTTGTCATGCGCTTTTGAGGTTTGGATGCGTGTCCTCTTAGTGCGAAGGAACGTCACCTTATATTGCCTCCTGTGATAAAGAACATTATTATGTAGTCTGTCGCTTTTATGTCTTCCTCATCACAGGTTCGTACAAAGCTTATTTTCCACACACTAATAGATCATACATATTAGAGAGCAATTTTTATTGCTTGCACCGATGACAACTTACTTTAAGGATCTTATTCAATCCATATGTAGGTATGGTGGACACTCAGGCAAAACTTGTTTGAAGGTTTATGGATGCACAAGTAGTATTTCTACTTGGTGCGGGAGGTTTTGGCTAATATGAGGTGGAAGCAATCGTCACATGCTAAGGGATCTCTAATCATATAACATTGTTCAGAGCCAAGCAAACACAATTCATTATGTTGTCTTCCTTTTCCAACATCTACTTCTAGGCATGTAATAGTTTAGTGAGTGTTCACAATCATAGTTGGTGTCAGAGATGATATATTTATATGTGAACCTCTCCTTCTTTATCACTTCCTATTAATTGCAACAATGACCAAGGTCTACATTTGCCTACCATCAACAAGTTTCAATCCCCATTCTTTTTATATGTGAAGCCATCACTTCCCATAAGATCATTACATGATCTTTCATGCTTTTGTTCTATTCTCACTCTTTTGATCATGGCAAGAGGCAAAACCCTTCAACTAAGACACTCTTTATTATATGGCTCACGAGCTCGAATACATCGGGGGTGACACAAAGCAAAACTCAAGACTAAAACGCTAAGACTTTTAAACTACTAGAGAAAAATAAAACTGAAAAGGAAAACTAAAACAAAGGTAAAGGCAAAAGATGTCATGGTGATACGATACCGGGGCAACTCCCCCAAGCTTGGCACAAGCCAAGGGGACTGCCCATACCAATGTTTAGTTGTCTTCCTTTGGAGGTGATTGTGGAGTTGTTGCTATCTTTGACTCCAAGAGGGCCATTAATCTTTGATTTATACCTTGGAGATCTGCGATATGTTTTTCCAGCAAAACAACTTCACGAGTGAGACAAGTATTGCGAGCACGAGTTGTTTCACAAAACCTCAAGAGTTCAATCAAAGATGGAGATAGTAGGTGGAGGTAGGGTTGGAGGAAATCCACTTCTTCAACTTCTTCCTTGTTGAGCACAGATTGCACTTCATCCCATGCCTGATCCTTCTCCTTAGCTTTTCCCTTGGTTTCCTTAGATAGCCTTTCCTTAGCCTCCATGACCTCCATCCTTTTCAAATCAGCATGAACTTCTCCATAGATTTGACGGAGGTTGTTCTCCCCCACAGATTCCTGGGACGACATCTTGACCTAAATCTACGGCAGAAAACAGGCTTGAAATGAAAAACAAAGGAAATCTGCGTGATGCAGGGGTCAGACCAAACGGGAGTATATATAATGATTTTTTTAGACGAGAAGGAGTACCCCGCACAAAAACGGTGTCCGGGAGGCGCACGAGGTGGCCACAAGCCCTCACGCCATGGCCAGGGGGTGGGCCCGCGCCATGCAGGCTTGTCGCCTCCTCGCGCACTTTCCAGACTACTTCCAATTTTTGTATTTTTCAAATATTCCAGAACGGAGAAAAATTCCTACTGGAAAAGTTTTGGACTCTGTTTTCTTACCGAATCACATACCTCTTCATTTTTCGGAGTCTGAAACACGCTGATAAATATCCCTTAGGTATTCTTCCGGAGTTATGGTATTGATAATATTGCTTTCAACATTTATGGGAGTACCTGAGATATAATGCTTGATCTCTGCCCATTTACCACTCACGGACAATTACCTTCCGTGTTGTTGATCTTGATAGCACCGGAATGATATACTTCCTCAACAACATAGGGACCTTCCCATTTAGAGAGAAGCTTGCCTGCAAAGTATCTTAAACGAGAGTTATATAGCAAGACATAATCACCTACGTTGAACTCACGCTTTTGTATCCTGTTATCATGCCACCTCTTAACCTTCTCTTTGAACAGCTTGGCATTCTCATATGCCTGAGTTCTCCACTCATCAAGCGAGCTAATATCAAATAACCTCTTTTCACCGGCAAGTTTGAAATCAAAGTTGAGCTCTTTGATTGCCCAATAAGCTTTATGCTCTAGCTCAAGAGGTAATGACATGCTTTCCCATACACCATTTTGTACGGAGACATGCCCATGGGATTCTTATAGGCAGTCCTATAAGCCCATAGTGCATCATCGAGCTTTTTAGACCAATTCTTTCTAGACCTGTTGACAGTCTTTTGTAGAATCAGTTTAATCTCTCTATTACTTAGCTCTACCTGACCACTGGACTGAGGGTGATAGGGAGACGCAATTCTATGGTTGACATTGTACTTAGCAAGCGTTTTACGGAAAGCACCATGAATGAAGTGTGAACCACCATCGGTCATTAGATATCTAGGGACTCCAAATCTAGGGAAGATAACTTCTTTCAGCATCTTGATAGAGGTGTTGTGATCAGCACTACTAGCGGGGATAGCTTCTACCCACTTAGTGACGTAATCAACAGCAACTAGGATATGAGTATACCCGTTGGATTTTGGAAAAGGTCCCATATAATCAAAGCCCCAAACATCAAATGGTTCAATGACAAGTGAATAGTTCATAGGCATTTCCTGACGTTTGCTAATATTACCTATTCTTTGACATTCATCACAAGACAAGACAAACTTACGGGCATCCTTGAAGAGAGTGGACCAACAGAAACCTGATTGCAATACCTTGTGTGCAGTTCTATCTCCCGCATGGTGTCCTCCGTAAGCCTCGGAGTGGCACTTCTGTAGGATCTGTCCCTGTTCATGTTCAGGTACACAACCTCTAATAACACCATCTACTCCTTCCTTATAAAGGTGAGGATCATCCCAAAAGTAATGTCTCAAGTCAAAGAAGAATTTCTTCTTTTGCTGGTACGTGAAACTAGGTGGTATGTATTTGGCAACGATATAGTTTGCATAATCAGCATACCATGGTGCACTACGTGAAGCATTGATGACATCAATTGCTCATCGAGAAAGCTATCATCAATAGGTTGTGGGTCATCAAGAACGTTGTCCAACCTAGACAAGTTATCTGCTACTGGGTTATCAGCACCCTTTCTGTCGAGAACGTGCAAATCAAATTCTTGTAGCAAGAGAAACCATCTGATAAGCCTAGGTTTAGCGTCTTTCTTCTCCATGAGGTACTTAATAGCAGCATGATCAGTGTGAATATTGACTTTGGAATCAACTATGTAAGACCTGAACTTTTCACATGCAAACACGACTACTAAAAACTCCTTCTCCGTTGTAGCATAGTTTCTCTGGGCACTATCTAGAGTTTTACTAGCGTAGTGAATAACATTCAGCTTCTTATCGACTCTTTGCCCTAGAACAACACCAACAACATAATCTCTAGCATCACACATGATTTCAAAAGGTAAGTTCCAATCAGGTGGTTGAACAATAGGTGCAGTTATCAAAGCCCTCTTAAGTATTTCGAAGGCTTCCTCACAATCATCGTCAAAAACAAAAGGAATATCCTTTTGCAAGAGATTGGTAAGAGGCCTAGAAATCTTAGAGAAGTCTTAGATGAACCTTCTATAGAAACCAACATGACCAAGGAAACTTCTTATACCTTTGATATCTGTGGGGTATGGCATTTTCTCGATTGCATCAACCTTAGCCTCATCGACTTCAATACCTCTTTTAGAAATTTTATGTCCTAAGACGATGCCTTCATTAACCATAAAGTGGCACTTCTCCCAATTCAAGACAAGATTGGTGTCTTTACATCTCTGCAAGACTCGATCAAGGTTGCTGAGGCAATCATCAAAAGAAGACCAGTAAACAGAGAAGTCATCCATGCAAACCTCAAAAATCATTTCACAAAAGTTAGAGAATATAGCCATCATACATCTTTGAATGGTGGCAGGTGCATTACATAAACCAAAAGGCATACGTCTGTAAGCAAAGGTACCGAAAGGGCAGGTGAAAGTGGTTTTCTCCTGATCAGATTGTGCAACTGGTATTTGGGAGAAACTAGAATAACCGTCTAGAAAGCAGAAGTGTGTGTGTTTAGACAGTCTTTCTAGCATTTGATCGATAAAAGGCAGAGGGTAATGATCTTTCCTAGTGGCTTTATTCAATTTTCTAAAATCGATCACCATCCTATAGCCAGTAATAATCCTCTGTGGGATCAATTCGTCCTTATCATTGGGGACAACGGTAATACCTCCCTTCTTAGGGACGCAATGCACTGGACTCACCCAATCACTATGAGCAACATGATAGATAATACCTGCTTCCAGGAGCTTTAGTATTTCTTTTCTTACTACCTCTTTCATCTTAGGATTTAATCTCCTTTGATGATCAGCAACTGGTTTGGAATCAGGATCAGTTTTAATCTTGTGCTGGCATAGAGTGGGAATAATGCCCGTAAGGTGATCAAGAGTATATCCAATAGTAACACGGTGCTTCCTCAGAGTGTTTAGTAATTTCTTTTCTTCATGATCTGAGAGGCTAGCACTAATTATGACAGGATATATCTCTTTTTCATCAAGATAAGCATACTTAAGAGTATCACGCAACTGTTTAAGCTCGAACACAGGATCACCCTTTGGTGGGGGTGGATCCCGAAGTAGTTCAACAGGCAGATTATTCTTAAGGATATGATATTATTCTAAGACAACTCTATCTATCTCATCCCTTTCATCCATATGCATATCATTTTCATGCTCAAGCAAGTATTGCTCTAAGGGATCAGTAGGAGGCACGACAATAGAGGCTAAGGCAATAGTTTCATCTCTACTAGGAAACTCCTTTTCATGAGGTTGTCTACCAAACTTAGAGAAATTGAACTCATGTGACACACCTTCGAAGCCAACAGTGACAGTTTGCTTCTCACAATCAATATGAGCATTGACAATATTGAGAAAAGGTCTACCAAATATGATGGGACAAAAGCTATCTTGTGCGGTAGCAAGAACGAGGAAATTAGCAGGATACTTCGTTTTACCACAGAAGACTTCAACATCCCTAACAATTCCCACAGGGCAGATAGTATCTCTATTGACAAGCTGAATAGTGACATCTATAGGTTCTATCTCAACAGGTGCAATCTCGTCTTTGATTTCATCATATAAGGATTGAGGTATTGCACTAACACTAGCACCCACGTCACATAAGCCATGATAACAATGATCTCCTATCTTAACAGAAACCACATGCATGCCAACAACAGGCCTATGTTTGTGTCTAACGTGAGGTTTAGCAATTCTAGCAGCATCTTTACAGAAGTGAATATTATGTCCCTCAACATCGTCGGACAGAAGATCTTTGATAATAGCAATGCTAGGTTCAACTCTAATTTGCTGAGGGGGTGTAGGTGTTCTAATATAGCCTCTACGTATCACAGTTGAAGCTTTAGAATGATCCTTTATCCTAACACGGAAAGGTGGTTTCTCAATGTAAGCACTGGGAACAACAGGATCATTATAGGCAATGACTTTCTCTTCAACTGGAGTGGGTTTAACTACATTGACTTCTAAAGGAGGATGATATTTAAACCACTTCTCTTTGGGGAGATCAATATGAGCAGCAAAGGACTCACACAATGAAGCTACTATCTCATAGTCAAGTCCATACTTAGTGCTAAAATCACTAAAGGTATTTGTCTCAACAAATGATTTAACGCAATCAAACGTGAAATTCATACCTGACTCCTTACCTTCTTCAAGCTCCCAATCTTCAGAGTTGTGTTTAATTCTCTCCAATAAATTCCATTTGAAGTCAATATCTCTCTTCATAAAAGAACCGGTACAAGAAGTGTCAAGCATGGTGCGATCATCATGAGAAAGCCGAGCATAGAAGTTCTGAATGATAATTTCTCTCGAGAGCTCATGATTGGGGTATGAATATAGCATTGATTTAAGCCTCCCCCAAGATTGAGCGATGCTTTCTCTTTCATGAGGCCAAAAATTATAAATATAATTCCGATCACGATGTACTAAATGCATAGGATAAAACTTTTGATGAAATTCCAATTTCAACCGATTGTAGTCCCATGATACAGTGTCATCACATAGCCTATACCATGTCAACGCCTTATCCTTCAAAGATAAAGGAAAGACCCTCTTCTTGACCTCATCCTCGGGCAAACCTGCAAGCTTAAATAAACCACAAACTTCATCTACATAGATTAGATGCAAGTCTGGATGTGATGTTCCATCTCCTGTAAAAGGATTAGCCAGCAGTTTCTCAAGCATACCCGAAGGAAATTCAAAGAAAATATTTTCAGTAGGTGAAGCAGGTTAGGAGCAACTATTTGTGCTTCCGTTCGAGGTGAAGATACCCTGAACAAGCCCCTCAAAGGATTATTATCCATAGTGACAAGTGACAATAAATTTCAGCACACTATATGAATGTTTCCTTGCCAAGTTCCACTTACCAAAGGCGCTTCACTCCCTAGCAACGGCGCTAGAAAAGAGTCTTGATGACCCACAAGTATAGAAGATCAATCGTAGTCCTTTCGATAAGTAAGAGTGTCGAACCCAACGAGGAGCAGAAGGATCTGACAAGTGGTTTTCAGCAAGGTAAAATCTGCAGGCACTGAAATTGTCGGTAACACGTGATTGTGTGGTGAGATGAATCGTAGCAAGCAACAAGTAACAAAAGTAGCAACGATGCAGCAAAGTGGCCCAATCCCTTTTGTAGCAAAGGACAAGCCGGGACAAAGTCTTATAGGAGGGAAAACGCTCCCGAGGACACACGAGAATTTTTGTCATGCTAGTTTCATCATGTTCATATGATTTTCGTTCGTTACTTTGATAGTTTGATATGTGGGTGGACCAGCGCTTGGGTACTGCCCTTACTTGGACAAGCATCCAACTTATGATTAACCCCTCTCGCAAGCATCTGCAACTACGAAAGAAGAATTAAGACGAAGTCTAACCATAGCATTAAACTAGTGGATCCAAATCAGCCCCTTACGAAGCAACACATAAACTAGGGTGTAAGCTTCTGTCACTCTAGCAACCCATCATCTACTTACTACTTCCCAATGCCTTCCTCTAGGCCCAAATAATGGCGAAGTGTTATGTAGTCGACGTTCACATAACACCACTAGAGGAAAAACAACATACAACACATCATATTACCGAACGAATACCAAATTCACATGACTACTATTAGCATGACTTATCCCATGTCCACAGGAACAAAAGCAACTACTCACAAAGCATAATCATATTCATGACCAGAGAGGTAATGAGTAGCATCAAGGATCTAAACATAAACTCTTCCACCAAGTAATCCAACTACAAAGAGTAATCAACACTACTAGCAACCTTACAAGTACCAATCGGAGTCGCGAGACGGAGATTGGTTACAAGTGATGAACTAGGGTTTGGAGATGAGATGGTGCTGATGAAGATGTTGATGGTGATGAGTCCCCTCCGACGAGAGGAGTGTTGGTGATGACGATGACAACGATTTCCCCCTCCGGGAGGGAAGTTTCCCCGACAGGATCGTCCTGCCAGAGCTCTAGATTGGTTCTGCTCAAGTTCCGCCTCGTGGCGGCGGCGAATCCAGGAAAAAGCTCCTCCTTGATTTTTTTTCTGGACGAAACCCTTCATATAGCAAAAGAGGGGGGGGGGGCAAGTGGGCCAGCAGGTTGCCCACAAGCCCTCATGGCGCGGCCTGGGGGGTGGCCGCACCGTGCAGGCTTGTGGGCACCCCCTGGCGCCCCTCTGCCACTTCTCCGGCCCAGTATTTTTGATAAATAAGGAAAAAACCCTCATTTATTTTTACGGCATTTGGAGTTGCGCAGAATAGGTATCTCAACTTTGCTCCACTTTCAGGCCAGAATTCCAGTTACCGGCATTCTCCCTCTTCATGTAAACCTTGCAAAATAAGAGAGAAAAGGCATAGGAATTGTACCGTGAAGTGAAATAACAACCAAAGAAGCGATTAAAATCAACATGAAAACATGATGCAAAATGGACGTATCACCCATCCACTTGCAACTTACTAGCGCCATTGATACAATAGTTAGGAATAGTCTGCCGTCAACAGATATTTTTTGACACCGTTGCTATCATACTACTTTTCTACTGATACTTTGTTTGCAGACACTAATCTTTTAGGTGTGGTTGAATCTAAAAAACTCAGCTACTAATACTTGAGAATATTCTTTCGCTTCCCCTTGTGGCGAATCAACAAATTTGGGTTGAATACTCTACCCTCGAAAACGGTTGCGATCCCCTACACTTGTGGGTTAATAAGACTATTTTCTGGCGCCGTTGCCGGGGAGGCACAGCTATATTCTCTGAGTCACTTGGGATTTACGTCTGCTGATCACTATGAAGAATCCGAAAGATCCATGAACTGAAATCTTGCCTTCCACTATGAGGACAGGTAAGGAACTGCCATCTAGCTCTGCACTTGATTCACCTTCAGTTATGAGTAAGTTTGCGACATCGCCTCCTGCTAGAAATCTTGATATGTCGCCTATGCTTGATGATGCTACTTCTGCTGCCCATGATTTATGCTTGATACTATGCCTGATGATGTTATGCTTGATACTATGCCTGATGATGCTATGCTTGATACTATGCCTGATGATGCTATGCTTGATACTATGCCCGATGATGATATGCTTGATACTATGCCTGATGATACTATGCTTGATACTATGCCTAATGATACTATGCCTGATACTGCTTTGCCAGTTGGTGCATTCCTTGATGCACATATTGCTAGAGTTGCTGCTAGATGTGATGATACTTCTGAAACTACTGATACTATTGAAGTAGAACCTGCTACTATGCCTGTTATGCCTGATACGCGCTATGTTATGGAGGGAGAGATAGCTGAGGATTTTCTTGCGTGTAAGGATAGCTATGATGTTGAGAAATTACTGCGCAAGTGGAAAGAAAAATCTCTGAACGCTAGGATGAAATATGACCCGAAGTTTGCTACTTCGCCTATCTTTGTGACCGATAAGGATTATGAATTCTCTGTCGACCCTGAGTTAATCACTCTGGTCGAATCTGATCCTTTTCATGGTTATGAGTCTGAAACGGTTGTAGCCCATCTTACCAAAGTGCACGATATAGCCACCCTATTCACTAGTGAGGAAAAGATCCGCCACTACTATATGCTCAAGTTGTTTCCTTTCTCGCTAAAGGATGATGCTAAGACCTGATTCACTTCTCTTGCTCCTGGTTGTGTGCGTAGCCCCCAGGATATGGTCTACTACTTCTCTAGAAAATATTTCCCTGCCCATAAGAAGCAAGATGCCTTGCAGGAAATATACAACTTTGCTCAAGCTGAAGAAGAGAGTCTCCCACAAGCTTGGGGGAGGCTCATCCAGCTACTAAATGCTTTGCCTGATCACCCTCTTGAGAAGAATGAAATACTTGATATCTTCTATAATGGACTTACCGATGCTTCCAAAGACCACCTGGATAGTTGTACCGGTAGTGTTTTTAGGGAACGAACTGTAGAACAAGCTGAGATTCTATTGAATAACATCTTGTGCAATGAGAATGCTTGGACTATTCCTGAACCACCTCCTAAGCCAACTCCGAAGAAAAGAGGTATTCTATTCCTCGGTCCCGAAGATATGCAAGAAGCTAAGAAATCTATGCGAGAGAAAGGCATTAAATCTGAAGATGTCAAAAGTCTACCACCTATCGAAGAGATCCATGGTCTCGATAACCCGATACAGGTAGTAGAAGTAAATTCTCTACGTAGGTTTGAGGAGAGTGATATTCCTTTTGATAAACCTGCTAGCTTATGCATGGATGAATTTGATAACTTTGTTG
The DNA here is from genome assembly GCF_904849725.1 of Hordeum vulgare subsp. vulgare. Lineage (NCBI taxonomy): Eukaryota > Viridiplantae > Streptophyta > Magnoliopsida > Poales > Poaceae > Hordeum > Hordeum vulgare. Next base: position 571,607,386 of record NC_058522.1, read on the forward strand.
CCAAACAACATAGTTTCAATGATTATGTTAGCACACAATTGGAACAGAATGCTCGTATGCTTAGTCATATAAGTGCTTGTGTGGACAGAAACGTCAATGATCTTAAACTTCTGAGTAAACATGCCTCTATGGTTACTACTGAGGTAGAACAAGTACTTAAAGCTCAAAATGACTTGCTCAATGAGTTGATTGACAATTCCGTCAGAATCGTTACTAGAGGCGGTAGAATGACCCAGGAACCTTTGTATCCTGAGGGTCATCCGAAGAGAATTGAACAAGATTCTCAAGGAGTTAGCACTGATGCACCTAGTCATCCTAGAAAGAAGAAGAAAGATGATAGGAACCTACACGCTAGCAACCCTGTTGTTTCTACACCCGAGAGTCCAAACGATGCCTTTGTCTCTGATGCTGAAACACAATCTGGTGATGAACATGAGCCTAATGATAATATCAATAGTGATGTTCATAATGATGCTCAACCTAGCAATGCAAAGGATGTGGAGATTGAACCTGTTGATCTTGATAACCCACAGCCTAAGACTACGAGATACGATAAGAATGACTTTGCTGCTAGGAAGCATGGTAAAGAAAGGGAACCATGGGTTCATAAACCCATGCCCTTTCCTCCCAAACCATCCAAGAAAAGGATGATGAGGATTTTGAGCGATTTGTTGAAATGATCAGACCTGTCTTTCTGCAAATGCGTTTGACAGATATGCTCAAGATGTCTCTGTATGCTAAGTACATGAAAAATATTGTGACTAATAAGAGGAGGATACCCGAGGTTGATATTTCCACCATGCTTGCTAATTATACTTTCAAGGGTAGAACTCCTAAGAAACTAGGTGATCCCGGTGTGCCCACTATACCTTGCTCCATTAAAGGCAACTACGTTAGAACTGCTTTATGCGACCTTGGAGCCGGTGTTAGTGTTATGCCTCTCTCTCTTTATCATAGAATTGAACTGGATAAGTTGACACCCACTGAAATCTCTCTGCAAATGGCCGACAAATCATCTGCTTTCCCTATCGGCATTTGCGAGGATGTGCCTGTTGTGGTTGCTAACACCACTATCTTAACATACTTTGTTATCTTGGATATTCCCGAGGATGATGCCATGGCGGTCATCCTCGGAAGACCCTTTTTAAACACTACAGGGTCTGTTATGGATTGCAACAAAGGCAATGTCACTTTCCATGTCAATGCTAATGAACATACGGTGCACTTTCCGAAGAAACAATATCGAGTACATTGCATCAATGCTATCAAAAAAACTTCATCGATTCTTATTGGGAGCTTTGAATGCCCTATTCCTCGTGTCAAGATGAAGTATGATTTGCTTGTTCGGGAAGTACACATCCCCATTGAGGTGACCTAGTGACTATTCGAAAATTCTCCGTTCTATTTTCCGATTTGAAATTTTTTGTTAAGGGGATTTGATCAACCCCATTGACGGATTTCTTTCGATGACCATGAGATGGATGAATCAAGGAGTCACAAACCTCTGTTTTTAAGCTTTCACCTTCGGTTGCTTAGAAGAAAAATGATAGATTTAGTTTATTTTTTCCTGTTTTCTGTTTTAGCATCCGGTAGAAAAGTACCCCGAAAATAAAAGTTCTCCGAACGTCCTGAAAATCAAGTATGATTTTTTCTGGATTTTTTGAAAAATACTGAGACAAAGAGCTTGTGTGGGGGCTGTACCAGTGGGCGACAAGCCCTGACGACGCGGGCACCCCTCTCGCCATGCCACCCAGGCTTGTGGGGCCCACAGGCACCCCCTCCACTCATTCTTGCTTTCATCTGGTTCTCCTACCTCTAGAAAAAAATCGTTTCACAGCTAAAACCCGTGTTCTTGCTCCTCTTGGTGGGATTTTCGATCTCTTTGCTCAAAGCACCATTCTTCGAACTGTTTTGCGGAAATTACTCCTTGGTAAGTATTTCCTCCATTGGTCCAACTAGTTTTTGCTCTAGTGCCTTATACTCCGCGTATTTTTGCTACCTTGGTGACCCTATTCTTGAGCTTTGCATGCTAATCTTAGCTTGTCCCAAGTAGTTTTGATGCATAATATGGCATCTAGGCACTTGTGGGAGTAGTTGCTACGAGTTTAGTTGAACCTTGTTCACTTTTCCTTAGAATCACTAAAAATTTCAGAAATTTTCAGAGATAGAAAAGGGAAAAGATGAGGACATTCTTAAGAGGCTCTTCAAGCCGTGACCCCAAGGATGATGGGAGTGAGAAGAAGCCCAAGTATCTAGTCCCTCGAGTCGCGGAAGTTCGAGCGTGCGAGTGGCCAAGCGACGTGTTCTTACGCACCGCTGGAATTTATGAGGACTTTTATCACTTGGTGGAGAACGCAGACCTTACCACCTTCGTTGAAGATAAGTGTTCGCAATACCTCCTCCTCACTAATATCTTCGTACAAAGCTTTCACTTCTATCCGAGGAAGAACCCTCCTATGGTTGAGTTCAAACTTTATGATATCCCCCATCGCATGTCACTTCAGGATTTTTGCAATGTTTGCAAATTCCCTTTTGTTGGGGATATTCATGAACCTCGTCCACGGGACTTGGAAGCTTTCATCGGTACTATTGCTGTAGGAGAGGAGAGAGGAGTGTCTTGCGCTAAAGCTGCTAGCATTCATTTTCCCGTGCTTCGGTACTTCTCATTATTTGTGGGAAAATGTTTGATTGGCCGTGGGAAAGCTGGGTCACTTAGTTCCCCAGATCTTGCGGTCTCGCGCGAAGCCCTTTATAACGATAAAACTTATAGCTTGGGCGCTATAGTAGCTCAACAATTGAACGTGAACCGTTCTAAAGGTGTTGTCTATGGAGGTATCTATGCTACTCGTCTTGTTAGACACTTTGAGATACCTATTAGACTGGAGGAGGAAGAAGAGATTCTTCTTCCCGAGAGATATCTAGATTACGATAGCATGGTTCGCCATGACTTTCTTGATAGAGATATAAATAGAAGGATGATTTATAACCTGGTATTTAGTCAGGGTACTCGTGAGACTATTACTTTGCCTGCTCCTTATTTGTTCAATCTTCATGCAGGCAGGTACATTATTATGCCCTCAGATATCTATGCATATTGGGGCTTAGCCCAACCACAGGTGCCCGTGCCTGTGCCACCAGTCGAGTACCACACGCCAGTTTATCAGTGGGAGCCAGAGGAGCTCACACAGCAATGGCATCCTCAGTCCACTCCGGAGTACCCCGGAGCTGGTTATATCCCTCCTTGGGAGTAGACCAACTTAGGCCAAAAGCCCGAGCTTGGGGGAGTATGTGTTCTCACCGACTTTACATTTTTGCTTATGCTTTCACTTTGTTAGCCAGTGTTCACACTTTGCCACTCTATCATCCATGCTAGTTTATTTTCTTTTTCTCGTTTTCTTTTCGCGTGTCTGTCTAGTTTGAGAAAAAACAAAAAGATTTTCTTTTTCTTCTTTTGCTTGTTGGGAGCTTTCCCGTGTAAATAGTTTTCTTTTTCTTTGGGTCAAGGTAGAAGACCATGGTTACAATGTTTAGTGGCTCTTGCATGCATACCTGTTTAGCTGTCAAAGAGCCATATTACTTTGTCTTCTCCTTTGTGTTTGCCTGCAGATTCCAGCGTAGTCCAATGCACGAGCACTCTTATTATTGTTCACATCGTTCGGTCGTGCAAGTGAAAGGCAATAATGACGATATATGATGAAGTGACTGAACCTGGAAAAGATGGTATGAACTCGATGTATTTTGTTTTTGTAAATATGACTAGCTCACCATGCCTGATTCAGCTTTGTTGTGAGAGAAACATGTTCGCAATGACAACTTAGAGATCATAGTTTCTTATGCCATGCTTACTTAGCTAGGAGCTTATAATGCTTTGCCTTGGTTGCCAACATGAATGTTGAGATGAATGTGTTGTAGTATGATAGGATGGTATCCTCCTTTGAATGTTTCAAGTGGCTTGACTTGGCACATGTTCACGCATGTAGTTGAAACAAAATCAACATAGCCTCTATGATATTCATGTTCATGGTGATTTATGTCCTACTCATGCTTGCACTCAATGTTAGTTAATCTCAATGCATTTTGATGACTGTTGTCGCTCTCTAGTTGGTCGCTTCCTAGTCTTTTGCTAGCCTTCACTTGTACTAAGCGGGAATACTGCTTGTGCATCCACTTCCATAAACCCAAAGTTGTGCCTTATGAGTCCACCATACCTACCTATGTGCGGTATCTACCTGCCGTTCCAAGTAAATTTGCATGTGCCACTCTCTAAACCTTCAAGAAATTATCTATTTTGCATGCCGGAACCGCTCATGTGGTGACAGGGGGCTATTGGTATCTTCCATGCTAGGTGTGTTATCCTCGATATGTGTTTATTCACTATCATGCACGAGAAAGGAACCGGTAAATGGAATTCCCAGTTCCATGCTCAAATCAAAAAGATAATTGCAAACAAAACTCCCCCAGGATTGATGTTGGTATGGACGGTACCCGAGGATTCGGCTAGCCATGGAGTGTGATTGATTAGTGGTGGGGGAGTCAAAACTTTACTTTTCTGTTTGGGAACTGCCTATAGCATGTGTAGCATGGAAGATGTTGAGAACTCTTAGTCATTGTGTTGACAATGAAAGCATGCCACCCAAAATTATTATCGCTGTTTTCAAAGCTTGAGCTCTGGCACCTCTGCAAATCAATGCTTCCCTCTGTGAAGGGCTTGTCTATTTATGTTCCTGTTGAGTCATCCTCCTCTTATAAAAGCACCAATTAGAGAGCACCTCTGTCATTTTTATGCTTTGCTTTTAACTGTGTTGAGTATGACTCTGATTGGATCTTCATTGCCTTGAATTACAATGTTTAGTCAGCCCTTGGTCTTTGAAGGTGCTCTGCATTTATGTTTTGCGGTCTCAAAAAGAGCTAGCGAGATACCATCTGTTCGCACTGCTTCATGTTGTTTTGATTGAACTGTTAACACTTGAGGCTTATTATTATTTTCTCGCTAGTTGATTATGCCATTGATATGAGTTTACCATGAGACCTAGATGTCATTTTCTTATGTGGTTTGCTTGTGATCTTCCTAAAACTCTGGATATGAGTTAGACATAGTTGGAACAACAAGATCAAACAAAGTTCATCAAAGTTTTTCTTTTGTCTCTTTCAGTTTGTCAACTGAATTGCTTGAGGACAAGCAAGGCTTTAAGCTTGGGGAGTTGATACGTCTCCGTCGTATCTACTTTTCCGAACTCTTTTGCCCTTGTTTTGGACTCTAATTTGCATGATTTGAATGGAACTAACCCGGACTGACGCTATTTTCAGCAGAATTGCCATGGTGTTATTTTTGTGCAGAAATAAAAGTTCTCGGAATGTCCTGAAAATTTACGGAGAATTTTTCTGGAATAAAAGAAAAATACGTGCGCAAAGATCCGCCGGAGGAGGCGTGCCAGTGGGCCACAAGCCCACAGGCCGCGGCCACCCCCCTGGTCGCGCCGTGAGGGCTTGTGTGGCCCACGTGGCACCACCGCCCCCAAAGTCAGCTCTATATCTACCATCTCGCCCGGGAAAAAAATCAGAGAGATGGTTTAATCGCGTTTTACGATACGAAGGCGCCGCCACCCCCTGTTCTTCATCTGGAGGGCAGATCTGGAGTCCGTTTTGGGCTCCGGAGAGGGGAAATCATCGCCATCGTCATCATCAACCTTCCTCCATCGAGAATTCCGTGATGCTCTTCATCGTTCGTGAGTAATCTCATCGTAGGCTTGCTGGACAGTGATGAGTTGGATGAGATCTAACATGTAATCGAGTTAGTTTTGACGGGGATTGATCCCTAGTATCCACTATGTTCTGAGATTGATGTTGCTACTACTTTGCCATGCTTAATGCTTGTCACTAGGGCCCGAGTGCCATGATTTAAGATCTGAACCTATTAGGTTGTCGCCAATATATGTGTGTTTTAGATCCTATCTTGCAAGTTGTAGTCAGCTACTATGTGTTATGACCCGACAACCCCGGAGTGACAATAGCCGGAACCACTCCCGGAGATGACCATAGTATGAGGAGTTCATGTATTCACCAAGTGTTATCCCGGAGATGACCATAGTCCGGTTTTTTATTAAAACGAGAACCTTAATATCCCGTAGTTTCCATTAGGACCTCGCTGCCACGGGAGGGGTGTACAATAGATGTCATGCAAATTATTTTCCCTAAGCACGTATGACTACACATGGAATACATGCCTACATTAGATTGACGAACGGGAGCTAGTTACATATCTCTCCCTATTATAGCTGTTACATGATGAATCACATCCGTCATACTCATCCATCACGGATCCACTGCCTACGAGTCTTTTACTACTGGTCCTTGCTACATTACTTTGTCCAGGCTTGTCCCTTGCTACAAAAGGGATTGGGCCACTTTGCTGCTACTGCTGTCGCTACTGCTGTCACTACTGCTGTTCCTTGCCACTGCTGTCACTACTGTTGTTACTTGCTCCTTTGCTGTTACTTGTTGCAAGACCCTTTTCCGACACCGTTGCCGGGAAAGAATAGTTCCCCGTCCACGTGCAACTTACTGGCACCATTGATACAACAGTTAGGAATAGTCTGTCGTCAACAGATATTTTCTGACACTGTTGCTATCATACTACTTCGCTACTGATACTTTGCTTGCAGACACTAATCTTTCAGGTGTGATTGAATCTGACAAACTCAGGTGCTAATACTTGAGAATATTCTTTCGCTTCCCCTTGTGGCGAATCAACAAATTTGGGTTGAATACTCTACCCTCGAAAACTGTTGCGATCCCCTACACTTGTGGGTTATCAGGCCCTGAGATACCTCTCCGTCACATGGAGTGACAAATACCAGTCTTGATCCATACTAACTCAACGGACACCTGCGGAGATACCTGTAGAGCACCTTTATAGTCACCCAGTTACGTTGCGACTCTTGATGCAAACAAGGTATTCCTTCGGTGCTAGTGAGTTATATGATCTCATGGTCATAGGAATAAATACTTGATACGGATAAAACAATAGCAATAAAATGACACGATCGATATGCTACATTCATAGTTTGGGTCTAGTCCATCACATGATTCTCCAAAAACCTTGACTATCCTTGATCAACTGGCTCGCCAACTAGAGGCTTGCCAGGGACATTGTTTTGTCTATGTATCCGCACATGTATCTATGTTTTCATTCAATACAATTATATCATGGATAATAAGCGATTATCTTTGTGAGAGGAAATATAATAATAACTATTTATCATTGCCTCTAGGGCATATTTCCAACACCAGCAACATGCAGGGTGGAGGAGGGCACTGGAGGATGGACCATGGTGGTTTGAAAAAGAGTTGCTGGTTATGGAGGACTTTGATACGGACAAAACGGTGGATGAGTATGCGTTTAACAGGCTCCCTATCTGGGTCAGGGTGTTTGGATTGCCCCGCGGGTCCATGAATAGGAATATGGGAGAACTGATTGGGAGGGATTTTGATGAGGTGCTGGGTTTGGATGTAGGGCATGATGGAAGGGAAATGGGCAAGTACCTGCGAATCAAAGTCAGGCGGAACATACAGGAGCCTCTGGTGCGTGGTTTTCTGCTGGACAGGGAGAAAGAGAAAGGAGAGGAGGATGCAGTCATGGAGGAGGACATGGCAATTAGTAAGCGGAAAAAGAAGTTGTTGTGGTGCAAGTTTACCTACGAACATCTACCAGACTTCTCCTATAGTTGCGGAATTATTGGACATGTGGAAAACGAATGTATGGCTAAAAGCTTGAAAGGGGAAGCACCGCAATTTTGGCCATGGCTAAGGGTGGAGGATACTGGTAGAAGGACTGAAGAGGGAGCACGAGGTAGATGGACGTCGGGGAGGGACAGTGCTAGGAGTGGAAGTAGAAGCTGGAGTGGAGGACGAGGAGGTGATACGTCTCAAACGTATCTATAATTTTTGATGGTTTCATGTTGTTATCTTGTCAACTTTGGATGTTTTATATACCTTTTATATCTTTTTTGGGACTAACTTATTAATTCAGTGCCAAGTGCCACTTCTTGTTTTTTCTGTGTTTTTAACTCTTTTCAGATCTGATTTTGGAACGGAGTCCAAACAGAATAAAATCCCCGAAATAAACTTTCAGATCGGGGGACTTGAGGGCCAAGACAGGAGAGCCACACGGGGCCCACAAGCCCTGTAGCCGCCACCAGGGGGGCGGCGGCTACCAGGCTCGTGGCCCCACTAGAGATCCCCTGTCCTAGCTCTTTTGCCTATATATTCCCTAAAATCCCAGAAAAAATCAGGGCATCCACTAAAACACTTTTCCGCCGCCGCAAGCTTCCGTTTCCGCGAGATCTCATCTGGAGACCCTTCCCGGTGCCCTGCCGGAGGGGACTTTGGAGTTGGAGGGCTTCTACATCAACATCATCGCCTCTCCAATGACTCGTGAGTAGTCCACTTCGGACCTACGGGTCCGTAGTTAGTAGCTAGATGGCTTCTTCTCTCTCTTGGATCTTCAATACAAAGTTCTCCATGATCTTCATGGAGATCTATCCGATGTAATCCTCTTTGGCGGTGTGTTTGGCTTCTTCTCTCTCTTGGATCTTTAATACAAAGTTCTCCATGATCTTCATGGAGATCTATCCGATGTAATCCTCTTTGGCGGTGTGTTTGTCGAGATCCGATGAATCGTGGATTTGTGATCAGATTATCTATGAATTATATTTGAGTCTTTGCTGATTTCTTATATGCTTGATTTGATATCCTTGTAAGTCTCTTCGAGTCTTGGGTTTTGTTTGGACAACAAGATCTATGATTCTTGCAATGGGAGAAGTGCTTGGTTTTGGGTTCATACCATGTGGTGACCTTTCCCAGTGACAGAAGGGGCAACAAGGCACGCATCGTGTTGTTGCCATAAAGGGTAACAAGATGGGATTTTATCATAGATATGAGATTGTCCATCTACATCATGTCATCTTGCTTAAGGCGTTACTCTGTTCTTATGAACTTAATGCACTAGATGCATGCTGGACAGCGGTCTACGTGTGGAGTATAGTAGTAGATGCAGAAAGTATCGGTCTACTTGTTTTGGACGTGATGCCTATAGATATAATCATTGCCATAGATAACATCACAACTTTGCGCGGTTCTATCAATTGCTCGACAGTAATTCGTTCACCCACCGTCTACTTGCTTTCATGAGAGAAGCCACTAGTGAACACTACGGCCCCCGGGTCTATTCACAATTATCATCTCCACTTTCACTTTTACTTTGCTTTGTTTACATTTATGCTTTCAGCTTTCACTTTGCAAACTACCTATAAGGGATTGACAACCCCTTCATAGCGTTGGGTGCAAGCTCTTTGTGTTTATGCAGGTACTTGTGACTCGACGCGAGCCTCCCACTCGATCGATACCTTGGTTCTCAAATTGAGGGAAATACTTACCGCCGCTGTGCTACATCACCCTTTCCTCTTCAAGGGAACACCAACGCAAGGCTCCAAGGCCGCGGGGAAATCCTTTGCATATTTGCCAAGGAAGTCCCTATAGGCGTAGCCCGTGACAGAAGGATTCCTGGCGCCGTTGCCAGGGAAGGTCTGTTGTCGCAGTAGCAGAAGGATTTCTGGCGCCGTTGCCGGGGAGGAGGATCGCTTGCCGGGTAGTATCAAGACAAGAATAATCTCCCGGCAACACGCCTATTTCTGGCGTGGGGAAGGGAGATCAAGTCAAGATCTATCCAAGTAGGTGTCACAAACTCATCTCTTGTATTTACCTTTTTTGCCAGTTGCCTCTCGTTTTCCTCTCCCCCACTTCACATTTGCCGTTTTCATTTGCCTTTCTCCTTTGCCTTTTTGTTTGCCTTTTTTGTTCGCCCTTTTTCCCGTCTGCTCTCTGTTTGCTTGTATGCTATGTGCCTTCAATATGCTTGCATCTTCGCTTGCTGAAAATGTAGTGATATGGATCCTCATCCACTTGCTAATCTCTTTAAGAGATCCAATCATGTTGATCCAATTGCTAGTGAGTTGAGCGCACTTGACTATCTTCATGGAGTTTTGCTTGAGATGCGTGAATCTGAAAATTGTGAGGAAGAAATTTCTGAAGTGATTCACGAGGGCTCCTTGGATGAAAAGCATGATTGCAATGGTTTCACTATAAATTCTATTAGTGACAATCATGTTAAAAATATGCAAAACCCTAAGCTTGGGGGTGCTAGTTTTGCTATGTCCACTACTTGTTGCAATGATCATGAGTGGGGCGATGATTTTTCTTATGATCTTGAAAATTTGTTTAAGCCTCATGATGAATATGATATTTGCAATATTATTGAAAGTGGGTTTGGAGAAGTCATGACTTTAGTTGATGATAATCCCACTATTTTTGAAGAGCGTCAACTTTGCATGCATGTGGATCATGAAAAGAATATCCTATGTGATAGTTACATTGTTGAATTCGAATATGATCCCACATGTAATTATTATGAGAGAGGAAAAGATTGTGGTAGAAACTTTCATGTTACTAAACCACCTCTCGTTGTGTTGAGATTGCTATTGTCTCTTTCTCCTTCCTTCCATATGGTAGCTATTGGTTGTCTTGACAATCTGTTTTCCTATAAAATGCCTATGCATAGGAAGTATGTTAGACTTAGATGTGATTTTCACATGCTTTATGATACTCTCGTTGTGCTTCAATTCTTGTCTTTTGTGTGAGCATCATTGAATTATCAATGCCTAGCTAAGTGCGTTAAACAATAGCGCTTGTTGGGAGGCAACCCAACGAATCTATCATTTTTCTTTCTGTTTTGTGTTTTCCACACTTTCATAATTATGTTATGATTGTGTTTTTTCTGTTTCTTTTGCATTTGTGCCAAGTAAAACCGTTATGATTAGTCTTGGGGATGATCGTTTGGTCATGTTGGAAAAGACAAAAACTTTCTGCTCACGAAAAGAATTTTCATTTTTTTCTATAAGAGCTTTTGAGTTGATTCTTTATGCTGCTGATTGCTACGCAAATTCTTCAGACTGTCGTAATTTTTCAGAATTTTTTAAGTACCAGAAGTATACGAAGTATACAGATTGCTACACACTAGTCTGCTGTTAACAGATTCTGTTTTTGCTGAGTTGGTTGCTTATTTTGATGAAACTATGGATAGTATCGGGGGGTATTAGCCATGGAATATTGAAAATACAGTAACCCAACATCAACATAAGTAGAATTTAAGTTTGCTACAGTATCTAAGGAAGTGGTGGTTTGCTTTCTTATACTAATGTTATCACGAGTTTCTGTTTAAGTTTTGTGTTGTGAAGTTTTCAAGTTTTGGGTGAAGTTCTTATGGACAAAGAGATAAAGAGTGGCAAGAGCTCAAGCTTGGGGATGCCCAAGGCACCCCAAGTTCATTCAAGGATGCTGAAAAAGCCTAAGCTTGGGGATGCCCTGGGAAGGCATCCCCTCTTTCGTCTTCAATCCATCGGTAACGTTACTTGGGGCTATATTTTTATTCACCACATCTTATGTGTTTTGCTTGGAGCGTCTTGTATCGTAGGAGTCTTTTATTTTTGTTGTGTCACTAACTTCCTTGCTGCACGCCTAGAGAGAGAGACATGCACTCACCGTGATTTTGTCGAGCTTCGCTTATATCCTTTGGTTAGACAATTCAGCTCACATGTACTTCACTTATATCTTTTGAGCTAGTTGGTTTTGCTCTATGTGCTTCACTTATATCTTTTAGAGCACGGAAGCGCGTGGCTTGGTATTTGATTTATGCTATGAAAGTAGTCTCAAAAGGGGTAGTTATCCAAAGGGATATGAAAACTTCCATATCCATGTGCATTGAATAGTTAGAGAAGTTTGATTCCTCTCAATTAGTTTTGAGTTGTGGTTGTGGTAATATTGAAGTTATACTAGTAAGGTGTTGTGGATCTAGAAATACTTGTGTTGAAGTTAGTGATTCCCGTAGCATGCATGTATGGTGAACCGCTATGTGATGAAGTCTGAGCATGATTAGTCTATTGATTGTCATCCTTTGTGTGGCGGTCGGGATCGCGCAATGGTTTATACCTACCAACCCTTCCCCTAGGAGTATGCGTTGAATGCTTTGTTTCGATTACTACTAAAACTTTTGCAACAAGTATATGAGTTCTTCATGACTAATGTTGAGTCCATGGTTTAGATGCACTTTCACCTTCCACCATCACTATCTTCTTTAGTGTCGTGCAACTTCCGCCGGTGCACAAAACCCACCATATAGCCTCCCTCAAAACAACCAATATACCTACCTACTATGGCTTTTTCAAAGCCATTCCGAGATATATTGCCATGCAACTACCACCATGACATGTGCCACAGCTTCTACATTGCCATTGCATGATCGTAAGATAGCTAGCATGATGTTTCCATTAATGTCTATGCCATGCTAGATCATTGTCACGGTACACTATCGAAGGCATTCCATATAGAGTCATCATTGCTCTAAGTTTTGAGTTGTAAGTGTGATGATCATGATTGATGGAGCATTGTCCCATGTGAGGAAATAAAAGAGGCCAAAGATGCCCACCAAAAAAAAGGCCAAAGAGCCCACACAAAAAAATAGTGAGAGAAAAAGAGAGAAGGGACAGTGCTACTATCTTTCCACACTTGTGCTTATTAAGCACCATGATCTTCATGATTGAGAGTCTCTTGTTTTGTCATCACCATATAACTAGTGGGAAATTTTCATTATATAACTTGGCTTGTATATTCCAATGATAGGCTTCCTCAAAATTGCCTTAGGTCTTCGTGAGCAAGCAAGTTGGATGCACACCCACTAGTTTTCTTTAAGAGCTTTCACATACTCTTAGCTCTAGTGCATCATTTGTATGGCAATCCCTACTCATTCACATTGATATCTATTGATGAGCATCTCCATAGCTCATTGATATGCCTAGTTAATGTGACCATCTTCTCCTTGTTTGTCTTGCAACCACCACCACACTCCATTCCACTTATAGTGCTAAAACCATGGCTCACGCTCATGTATTGCATGAGAGTTGAAAAAGTTTGAGAAAGTAAAAGTGTGAAAACAATTACTTGGCCAATACCGGGGTTGTGCATGATTTAAATTCGTTGTGCAAGGATGATAGAGCATAGCCAGACTATATGATTTTGTAGGGATAACTTTCTTTTGGCCTTGTTGTTTTGAAAGTTCATGATTACCTTGCTAGTTTGCTTGAAGTATTATTGTCTCCACATCAATAGCAAACTATTGTTTTGAATCTAATGGATCTGAATATTCACGTCACATAAGAGGAGTTACAAAGGACATCTATGCTAGGTAGCATGAAAGCATCAAAAATTCATTCTTTATCACTTCCCTACTCGACGACGAGCAGGAGTTAAGCTTGGGGATGCTTGATACGTCTCAAATGTATCTATAATTTTTGATGGTTTCATGTTGTTATCTTGTCAACTTTGGATGTTTTATATACCTTTTATATCTTTTTTGGGACTAACTTATTAATTCAGTGCCAAGTGCCACTTCCTGTTTTTTCTGTGTTTTTGACTCTTTTCACATCTGATTTTGGAACGGAGTCCAAATGGCATAAAATCCCCGAAATAAATTTTTCCAGAACAGAAGAAGATCGGGGGACTTGAGGGCCAAGGTAGAACAGCAACATGGGGCCCACAAGCCCTGTAGGCGCCACTAGGGGGGCCGGCGGCTACCAGTCTTGTGGCCCCCCTGGAGCTCCCCTGCCCTAGCTCTTTCGCCTATATATTCCCTAAAATCCCAGAAAAAATCAGGGCATCCACGAAAACACTTTTCCGCCGCCGCAAGCTTCCGTTTCCGCAAGATCTCATCTGGAAACCCTTCCCGGTGCCTTGCCGGAGGGGACTTTGGAGTTGGAGGGCTTCTACATCAACATCATCGCCTCTCCAATGACTCGTGAGTAGTCCACTTCAGACCTACGGGTCCGTAGTTAGAAGCTAGATGACTTCTTCTCTCTCTTGGATCTTCAATACAAAGTTCTCCATGATCTGCATGGAGATCTATCCAATGTAATCCTCTTTGGCGGTGTGTTTGTCGAGATCCGATGAATTGTGGATTTGTGATCAGATTATCTATGAATTATATTTGAGTCTTTGCTGATTTCTTATATGCATGATTTGATATCCTTGTAAGTCTCTCCGAGTCTTGGGTTTTGTTTGGCCAACTAGATCTATGATTCTTGTAACGGGAGAAGTGCTTGGTTTTGGGTTCATACCGTGTGGTGACCTTTCCCAGTGACAGAAGGGGCAGCAAGGGACGCATCGTGTTGTTGCCATCAAGGGTAACAAGATGGGATTTTATCATAGATATGAGATTGTCCATCTACATCATGTCATCTTGCTTAAGGCGTTACTCTGTTCTTATGAACTTAATACACTAGATGCATGCTGGATAGCGGTCGACGTGTGGAGTAATAGTAGTAGATGCAGAAAGTATCGGTCTACTTGTTTTGGACGTGATGCCTATAGATATAATCATTGCCATAGATAACGTCATGACTTTGCGCGGTTTTATCAATTGCTCGACAGTAATTCGTTCACCCACCGTCTACTTGCTTTCATGAGAGATGCCACTAGTCAACACTACGGCCCCCGGGTCTATTCACAATTATCATCTCCACTTTCACTTTTACTTTGCTTTGTTTAGTTTTTGCTTTCAGTTCTCACTTTGCAAACAATCTATAAGGGATTGACAACCCCTTCATAGCGTTGGGTGCAAGCTCTTTGTGTTTGTGCACGTACTTGTGACTCGACGCGAGCCTCCCACTGGATCGATACCTTGGTTCTCAAACTGAGGGAAATACTTACCGCCGCTGTGCTACATCACCCTTTCCTCTTCAAGGGAACACCAACGCAAGGCTCCAAGGCCGCGGGGAAATCCTTTGCATATTTGCCAAGGAAGTCCCTATAGGCGTAGCCCGTGAAAGAAGGATTCCTGGCGCCGTTGCCAGGGAAGATCTGTTGTCGCAGTAGCAGGAGGTAGTGCATACTCTGACAATGATGACAGAAGGAGGTCCAGGCTGAATAGGAGCAGCGGTTCTGGAGGGAGTGATGCACCATCATGGCGCAAAGAAGCACACGCATCAAAAAGTCTGGGCGCAAAGGAATTTGATGATGGCAAAGAGGTCACTAGTCCGTTGAAGAAGGGTATAGGAGGGGGAACCAAAGATACTGTGCCCAAGGACATAGTCCAGTGGAGGTTGGATCTTCTTCCGAACAGGCAAGATAACAGAACAGATCGATGGGAAAGAGAAGGGAAGCAAACTTGTCAACGTGTTGATCCAGACAGAAGGGGATGTGTAGGGTGGGAGAGAAATAATTAAGGGGATTGGAGGGGGAAGCAAAGAGAAGGGTCCCAATAATCAGCCGAAGGAGAAAGCCACCAAGGAGGCGAGTGGGACGAAATTCAAGAGGAAGCCGCGGGCTGTGACTATCACGGGTAATGTGCCCCCTGTAAATATGCAGGCAGTCGGCAAGAGAGCGTGTGAGCAAATGGATATTGAGGTGCGTGTGCAAGTGAAAAATAGGTGCGTTGAAAAAGAGATGGAAAAGAGGGGAGCTGAGGGGAGTACTGAAGAGGAAGGACCAAAATCAAAGGAAAGGGAGGAAAATATGAGTACTGTACACAACACCATCATATCAGCCGGGCTGCATGAGCAGCCCCGCCAGGAGCAATGAAAATCATAAGCTGGAACTGTCGGGGGCTCGGGAATGGCCCAAAAGTTCGTTCTCTTCTCGAATTTGGAGGAGTGGAGGATCCCGACATCTTATTTTTGTGTGAAACAAGGCTAATAGACAAGGAACTTGAGAGGTTCAGGTGGTCGTTGGGGCTGACAAGTATGGTGGCATGGAAGGCGGATGGGAGGAGCAGGGGAGTGGTGTTGTTTTGGAGACGGGGGGTGCATGTGGAGCTGCGTTCGTATGGCCGCGGCACGTGGATGTGGATGTGAGGGAGGAAGGGGGAGTGATGTGGAGACTGACTAGGGTCTATGGGGAATAGGAGTCGGGAAGGAAGAAAGAAACCTGGCGTACCTTGCACTTGTTGAACCAACAACATCAGGAGGGGCGTCCCTGGCTGTGTCTCGGGGACTTCAATGAGATTCTCACAAGCTCACAGAAAGTAGGAGGAGCTGAAAGGCCACAATCTTGCATGGACGCATTGAGGTAGGTGCTAGACTGGTGCCAGCTACGTGACCATGGATGCGAGGGAGATACTTTCACTTGGAGAAACCATAGCAAGGCGTTGCAGAATTATATTTGTGAGAGGCTGGATAGAGCCACGACAAACGCACAATGAGGTGATGCGTTCCCTCAATATGCAGTTGTTAATGGTGATCCGAGGCATTCTAACCACCGGCCAGTTATAGTGTATACGGAGGGACCTGATCAAGGACGGAGTAAGGGGGAAGCTGGGTTTCGGTTTGAAGCAAGATGGTTGAAGGAAGATGGCTATAGGGACACTATTAAGGAAGCATGGGAGGAAAGCAGGAGGTTGGAGGGAGGTGGAGTATCAAACACTCTACTTGTTGTTGCTGGCAGTCTTACAAAATGGATCAGGGAGGTAGTAGGTGAACTAGATGGTCGACTAAAACATGCATGGCGAGACCTGGGAAGGTGTAGGCGAGATCCAGTCTCGGCAGAGATAATTGCTGATGAAGCTAAGTTGCGCGAGACAGTTCATGACCTGGAGGAACAACAACACATACACTATAAACAACGTGCTCATATGTGGTGGCTGAATGATGGCAACAGAAACACATGGTACTTGAAAGAAGTAGCCACAACAAGGAAGAAGGCGAATAGGATCAAAGAGCTAAGGAAGTAGAATGGGGATGTAGTGAAGGAAGAGGGAGAATTAACTAATTATGTGCGCTCGTTTTTCAGGACCTCTTCACCTCCTAGGGTGGTGATCGCATACCGGAGCTTATTGCAAAAGTAAATCCCCTTGTTACGGATGCCATGAACCTGGTTCTAGTGGTTGAGTTCAATCCGGAGGCGGTTAAAGCTGCGCTTGACCATATAGGCGATCTCAAATCCCCGGGGTCAGATGGCATGCCCTCAATTGTCTTTAAACGCCATTGGGATTTCATGGGTGATCAGGTGGTACAGGAGGTGCTAGGGGTTCTCAATGGAGGAGAAATCCCAGAAGAATGGAATGATAAAGCCATGGTTCTAATTCCTAAGGTGAACAACCCACAAAGAATCAAAGATCTCCGGCCAATAAGTTTATGCAATGTCCTCTACAAGCTTATTTCCAAAGTTCTTGCCAATCGGTTGAAACTAGTGCTCTCGGAGATCATCTCTGACAACCAGAGCGCAATTGTCCCAGGCATGTTAATCACAGATAATGTTCTCATCGCATATGAGGTCTCACATCACATAATGCATAGGAGGAAGGGGAAGGATGTATATGCTACACGAAAGCGGATATGAGCAAGGCGTATGATAGAGTGGAGTGGGGTTTTCTTGTAGCAATGATGCTGAAGCTGGGTTTTCGTAGACCATGGGTGGATCTGATCATGAAGTGTGTCTCCACGATTCGCTACCAAATCAAAATTAACGGAACACTAACAGAACAATTCAGTCCATCGAGGGGCCTTCGACAAGGCGATCCTCTCTCGCTGTACCTTTTTGTTATATGCGCGGAAGGGCTGTCAACTCTCTTGCAGGAGGTGGAGGAAAATGGAACCATCCATGGTGTTCAAATCTGCTCAGGCGCACCTCGGGTCTCACACCTGCTCTTCGCGGATGATTTGATGCTACTGCTCAAGGCACGACACGAGGAAGCTTCAGCTCTACACGAGGTGTTAGCCTTATATGAAAACTGCTCCGGCCAGTGTATAAACTTGGAGAAATCGGCCATCATGTTCAGCCCCAATACGTCGGAGGAGGACATAACTACTGTCAAAGATGCTCTTGCGATCCAAAGTGAGGACTCGAACGAAACATATCTCACACTAGTGACCATGTGGGTAGATCCAGGAGGAAAACATTTGCCTACATTAAGGGTAGCATTTGTGGTAGAGTGTATGGATGGATGGAGAAGCTACTTGTAAAGGAAAGCAAGGAGGGGCTGGTGACAGGCGTAGCACAAGCCATTCCAACATACGCCATGTCCTGTTTTGATCTCACTAAATCTCTGTGCTCCGAAATTGACAGTCTCCTTGGAAAATTCTGGTGGATCGAACAGGACAAGAACAACTCGATGTATTGGATAAGCTAGGATAAGCTAAGACGATCAAAGGCGGGAGGGGGGCTTGGATTCAGAGATATGCATGCCTTCAACGTTGCCATGCTATCTAGGCAGGGGTGGCTGTTACTCCAGGACCCGAACAACCTTTGTGCGAGGATATTGAAGGCCGGATACTTCCCACACTGTCTTGTGCTGGAGACGGAACCAAAGGACTGAATCTCATATTCATGGAGGAGCATACTTCAGGGGCTGGAGCTAATCAAACATGGCTATATCTAGAGGATTGGGGATGCAACCAGCGTCAAAATTTGGACGGACCCTTGGATACCCCGGGCCTACTCTCGGATAGTGGTTACGCCGCGGGGAGCTAACTTACTGACACATGTGAGTGAACTCATTTGCCCAATCACCGGGAGATGGGATGAGAGACTGGTCTTTGATACGTTCTGCCCAGAGGATGCTTGGATCATTATGAAAATTCCGATGCATGAAGGTGTTGATGATTTCATTGCCTGCCACTATTGCAGCAAGGGGCTGCACTCCGTCAAAAGCACTTACAGACTGCAGACACAACAAAACTGGCAGGTGTAGAACGGGGCCGCAACCAGCAGCTCCGGGAGAGCTGGTTGATACGTCCATTTTGCATCATGCTTTCATGTTGATATTTATTGCTTTTTGTGCTGTTATATTACTTGTGGTACCATATTTATGCCTTTTCTCTCTTAATTTGCAAGGATTATTTGAAGAGGGAGAATTCAGGCAGCTGGAATTCTGGACTGGAAAAGGAGCAAATCTTAGTCCACTATTCTCCACATCTCCAAATGTCCTGAAAATTTACGTGGATTTTTTCTGGAATATGTTAAAAATAATGGGCGAAAGAACTACCGGAGGGGGGCCACCAGGGCCCCACAACCTTGCCCACCGCCACCACCCCCTGGTGGCGCAGTGCAGGCTTCTGGGCTGCCTGAAGGCCCACTAGCCCCCCTCTTTTGCTATATGAAGCGTCCTGGTCTGGAAAAAATCAATAGGGAGCTTTTTCGTGGTTTCGCCGCCGCCACGAGGCGGAACTTGAGCAGATCCAATCTATGGCTTCGGCAGGACGATCCTGCCGGGGAAACTTCCCTCCCAGAGGGGGAAATCGTCGCCATCGTCATCACCAACACTCCTCTCGTCGGAGGGGAGGCATATTCATCAACATCTTCATCAGCACCATCTTCTCTCCAATCCCTAGTTCATCTCTTGTAACCAATCTTCGTCTCGCGACTCCGATTGGTACTTGTAAGGTTGCTAGTAGTGTTGATTACTCTTTGTAGTTGGTGCTAGTTGGATTACTTGGTGAAGAGTTTATGTTCAGATCCTTGATGCTATTCATTACACCTCTGGTCATGATTATGATTATGTCTTGTGAGTAGTTACTTTTGTTCCTGAGGACATGGGATAAGTCATGTTAATAATAGTCATGTGAATTTGATATTTGTTCGGTATTTTGATATGTTGTATGTTGTTTTTCCTCTAGTGGTGTTATGTGAACGCCGTATACATAACACTTCACCATATTTGGGCCTAGAGGAAGGCATTGGGAAGTAGTAAGTAGATGATGGGTTCTTGGAGTGACAGAAGCTTAAACCCCAGTCTATGCGTTGCTTCGTGAGGGGCTGATTTGGATCCACTAGTTTAATGCTATGGTTACACTTTGTCTTAATTCTTCTTTTGTAGTTGCGGATGCTTGCGAGGGAGGTTAATCATAAGTGGGATGCTTGTCCAAGTAAGGGCAGTACCCAAGCGCCAGTCCACCCACATATCAAACTATCAAAGTAACGAACGTGAATCATATGAACATGATGAAACTAGCATGACAGAAATTTCCGTGTGTCCTCGGGAGCGTTTTTCCTCCTATAAGACTTTGTTCAGGTTTGTCCCTTGCTACAAAAGGGATTGGGCCACTTGCTGCACCGTTGCTACTACTTGTTACTTGTTAATTTTTGCTCGCTACGTTTCACCTCGCTACACAATCACTTGTTACCGCTACTTTCAGTGCTTGCAGTTATTACCTTGCAGAAATCCGTTTATCAGAGCCTTCTGCTCCTCGTTGGGTTCGACACTCTTACTTATAGAAAGGACTACAATTGATCCCCTATACTTGTGGGTCATCAAGACTCTTTTCTAGCGCCGTTGCCGGGGAGTGAAGCGCCTTTGGTAAGTGGAAATTGGTAAGGAAACATTTATATACTGTGCTGAAATTTATTGTCACTTGTCACTATGGAAACTCTTCCTTTGAGGAGTTTATTCGGGGTATCTTTACCACGAACGGAAGCACGAGGAGTTGCTCCTCAACCTGAGGTACCTACTGAAAATATCTTTTATGAAATTCCTTTGGGTATGCTTGAGAAACTGCTGGCTAATCGTTTTACAGGAGATGGATCTTCACATCCAGACTTTCATCTAATCTATGTAGATGAAGTTTGTGGTTTATTTAAGCTTGCAGGTTTGCCCGAGGATGAGGTAAAGAAGAAAGTCTTTCCTTTATCTTTGAAGGATAAGGCGTTGACATGGTATAGGCTATGTGATGATGCTGGATCATGGGGCTACTGTTGGGGAACGTCGCATGGGAAACAAAAATTTTCCTACGCGCACGAAGACCTATCATGGTGATGTCCATCTACGAGAGGGGATGAGTGATCTACGTACCATTGTAGATCGTACAACAGAAGCGTTAGAGAACGCGGTTGATGTAGTGGAACGTCCTCACGTCCCTCGATCCGCCCCGCGAACAATCCCGCGATCAGTCCCACGATCTAGTACCGAACGGACGGCACCTCCGCGTTCAGCACACGTACAGCTCGACGATGATCTCGGCCTTCTTGATCCAGCAAGAGAGACGGAGAGGTAGAAGAGTTCTCTGGCAGCGTGACGGTGCTCCGGAGGTTGGTGATGATCTTGTCTCAGCAGGGCTCCGCCCGAGCTCCGCAGAAACGCGATCTAGAGGAAAAACCGTGGAGGTATGTGGTCGGGCAGCCATGAGAAAGTCGTCTCAAATCAGCCCTAAAACCTCCGTATATATAGGTGGGAGGGAGGCGGGCCTTGCCTTGGGGTCCAAGGACCCTCAAGGAGTCGGCCGAGCCAAGGGGGAGGACTCTCCCCCCCCCCAAACCGAGTTGGACTAGGTTTGGTGGGAGGGAGTCCCCCTCCCTTCCCACCTCCTCCCTCTTTCTTTTTTTCTTTTCCTTTGATTTCTTATCCTTGGCGCATAGGCCCCTCTTGGGCTGTCCCACCAGCCCACTAAGGGCTGGTGCGCCACCCTCATAGCCTATGGGCTTCCCCGGGGTGGGTTGCTGTTGGGGAACGTCGCATGGGAAACAAAAAATTTCCTACGCGCACGAAGACCTATCATGGTGATGTCCATCTACGAGAGGGGATGAGTGATCTACGTACCCTTGTAGATCGTACAGCAGAAGCGATTAGAGATCGCGGTTGATGTAGTGGAACGTCCTCACGTCCCTCGATCCGTCCCGCGAACAATCCCGCGATCAGTCCCACGATCTAGTACCGAACGGACGGCACCTCCGCGTTCAGCACACGTACAGCTCGACGATGATCTCGGCCTTCTTGATCCAGCAAGAGAGACGGAGAGGTAGAAGAGTTCTCCGGCAGCGTGACGGCGCTCCGGAGGTTGGTGATGATCTTGTCTCAGCAGGGCTCCGCCCGAGCTCCGCAGAAACACGATCTAGAGGAAAAACTATGGAGGTATGTGGTCGGGCAGCCGTGAGAAAGTCGTCCCAAATCAGCCCTAAAACCTTCGTATATATAGGTGGGAGGGAGGGGAGGAGGCAGCCTCAAAACCTAAAGGTTTGGCCGAAATTGGAGGTGGAGGAGTCCTACTCCAATCCTACTTGGAGTAGGATTCCACCTTCCCACTTGGAAACTCTTTCCACCTTGTGTTTTTTCCTTCTCAAACCTTATGGGCCTTAGTGGGAACTTATTCCAGCCCACTAGGGGCTGGTTTATCTCTTCCCATAGCCCATGAGACCCCTTGGGGCGTGACACCCCTCCCGATGGTCCCCGGCACTCCTCCCGGCACTCCCGGTAGACTACCGATGAGCCCGAAACTTTTCCGGTAATGCACGAAAACCTTCCGCTAACCAAATGAGGTCATCCTATATATCAATCTTCGTTTCCGGACCATTCCGGAAACCCTCGTGACGTCCGTGATCTCATCCGGGACTCCGAACAACATTCGGTAACCAACCATATAACTCTAATACGCATAAAACAACGTCGAACCTTAAGTGTGCAGACCCTGCGGGTTCGAGAACTATGTAGACATGACCCGAGAGACTCCTCGGTCAATATCCAATAGCGGGACCTGGATGCCCATATTGGATCCTACATATCCTACGAAGATCTTATCGTTTGAACCTCAGTGCCAAGGATTCGTATAATCCCGTATGTCATTCCCTTTGTCCTTCGGTATGTTACTTG
Source organism: Hordeum vulgare subsp. vulgare (assembly GCF_904849725.1). NCBI lineage: Eukaryota > Viridiplantae > Streptophyta > Magnoliopsida > Poales > Poaceae > Hordeum > Hordeum vulgare. Next base: position 571,630,064 of record NC_058522.1, read on the forward strand.
CCCGAGATTCGATCGTCAGTATCCGCATACCTATTTCAATCTCGTTTACCGGCAAGTCTCTTTACTCGTTCCGTAATACAAGATCCCGCAACTTACACTAAGTTACATTGCTTGCAAGGCTTGTGTGTGATGTTGCATTACCGAGTGGGCCCCGAGATACCTCTCCGTCACACGGAGTGACAAATCCCAGTCTTGATCCATACTAACTCAACTAACACCTTCGGAGATACCTGTAGAGCATCTTTATAGTCACCCAGTTACGTTGCGACGTTTGATACACACAAAGCATTCCTCCGGTGTCAGTGAGTTATATGATCTCATGGTCATAGGAATAAATACTTGACACGCAGAAAACAGTAGCAACAAAATGACACGATCAACATGCTACGTCTATTAGTTTGGGTCTAGTCCATCACGTGATTCTCCCAATGACGTGATCCAGTTATCAAGCAACAACACTTTGTTCATAATCAGAAGACACTGACTATCATTGATCAACTGGCTAGCCAACTAGAGGCATGCTAGGGACGGTGTTTTGTCTATGTATCCACACATGTAAATGAGTCTTCATTCAATACAATTATAGCATGGATAATAAACTATTATCTTGATACAGGAATTATAATAATAACTATACATTTATTATTGCCTCTAGGGCATAATTCCAACAGCTACAATCGGTTGAAATTGGAATTTCATCAAAAGTTCTATCCTATGCATTTAGTACATCGTGATCGGAACTTTATTTATAACTTTTGGCCTCGTGACAGGGAAAGCATAGCTCAAGCTTGGGGGAGGCTTAAATCAATGTTATATTCATGCCCCAATCATGAGCTCTCGAGAGAAATCATCACTCAAAACTTTTAATCTCGGCTTTCTCATGAAGATCGTACCATGCTTGACACTTCTTGTGCCGGTTCTTTTATGAAGAAGGATATTGATCACAAGTGTAATTTATTGGAGAGAATCAAATGCAACTCTGAAGATTGGGAGCTGGAGGAAGGTAAGGACTCAGGTATGAATTTCTAGTTTGATTGCGTTAAATATTTTGTTGAGACAAATACTTCTAGATATTTTAGCGCTAAGTATGGACTTGACTCTGAGATTGTAGCTTCTCTATGTGAATCTTTTGTTGCTCATGTTGATCTTCCCAAAGAGAAGTGGTTTAAACATCATCCTCCTGTAGAAAGGAACATAGCCTAAACCAATCTAGTTGAGGAGAAAATCATAGCTTTTAGTGATCCTGTTGTTCCTTGTGCTTACACTGAGGAACCACCATACCCTGCTAGGATGAAGGATTATTCTAAAGCTCCAACTGTGATACGTAGGGGTTACATTAGACAACTTGCACCCCCTGAGGAGATTAGAGTTGAACCTAGTGTTGCTATTATCAAAGATCTCTTAGCCGAAGACATAGATGGGCATGTTATCAAATTCTGTGAGGACTCCGCTAGAATTGCTAAACCTCACGTGAAAGACAAGCACGGACCTGTAGTTGGCCTGCCCGTTGTTTCTGTTAAGATAGGGGATCACTGTTACCATGGTTTATGTGATATGGGAGCTAGTGTTAGTGCAATACCCCGTTCTCTATATGATGAAATCAAAGATGAGATTGCACCTGCTGAGTTAGAACCCATTGATGTCACTATTACGCTAGCTAATAGAGACACTATCTGCCCTCTAGGAATCGTGAGAGACGTAGAAGTCATGTGTGATAAGACGTAGTATCCTACTGATTTCCTCGTCCTTGGTACTGCACAAGATAGCTTTTGTCCCATCATATTCGGTAGACCCTTTCTCAACACTGTCAATGCTCACATTGATTGCATTAAGCAGACTGTCACAGTAAGTTTCGAGGGTGTGTCTCATGAATTTAACTTCTCCAAGTTTGGAAGACAACCCCATGAAAGAGAGTCGTTTGGTAGGGATGAAATCATTGCTCTTGCCTCTATTTCCGTACCTCCTACGGATCCTTTAGAGCAATATCTGCTTGAGCATGAAAATGATATGCATATGGAGGAGAGAGATGAGATAGATAGAATTGTCTTAGAACAACATCCTATTCTCAAGAATAATCTGCCTGTTGAACTGCTTGGGGATCCTCCCCCACCAAAGGGTGATCCTGTGTTCGACCTTAAACAGTTGCCTGATACTCTTAAGTATGCCTATATTGATGAGAAGGAGATATATCCTATCATTATTAGTGCTGTCCTCTCAGAGCGCAAAGAGAAGAAGTTACTAAAAACTCTCAGGAAGCACCGCGCTGCTATTGGATATACTCTTGATGATCTTAAGGGTATTAGTCCTACTCTATGTCAGCACAAGATTAAAACCGATCCTGACTTTAAACCAGTTGCTGATCATCAAAGGAGATTAAATCCTAAGATGAAAGAGGTCGTTAGAAAAGAAATATTAAAGCTTCTAGAAGCAGGAATCATTTATCCTGTTGCTCATAGTGATTGGGTAAGTCCAGTACATTGCATACCTAAGAAGGGAGGTATCACCGTCGTTCCTAATGATAAGGATGAACTAATCCCACAAAGGATTATTACTGGCTATAGAATGGTAATAGACTTCCGGAAACTGAACAAGGCAACCAGGAAAGATCATTATCCTTTGCCGTTCATCGACCAAATGCTAGAAAGTCTATCAAAGCACACACACTTCTGCTTTCTAGACGGTTATTCAGGTTTCTCACAAATACCTATTGCACAATCTGATCAAGAGAAAACCACTTTCACCTGCCCTTTTGGTACCTTTGCCTATAGACGTATGCCTTTTGGCTTATGTAATGCACCTGCCACCTTCCAAAGATGTAGGATGGCTATATTCTCTGACTTTTGTGAAAAGATTGTCGAAGTTTTCATGGATGACTTCTCCGTTTACGGGTCTTCCTTTGATGATTGCCTCAACAACCTTGATCGAGTCTTACAGAGATGTGAAGAAACCAACCTCATCTTGAATTGGGAGAAGTGCCACTTTATGGTTAATGAAGGTATCGTCTTAGGACACAAAATCTCTGAAAGAGGCATTAAAGTTGATAAGGCTAAGGTTGATGCAATTGAGAAAATGCCTTGCTCCACAGATATGAGAGGTATACGAAGTTTCTTAGGTCATGCTGGTTTCTATAGAAGGTTCATTAAAGACTTCTCTAAGATTTCTAGGCCTCTTACCAACCTCTTGCAGAAGGATGTTCCATTTTTTTTGATGAGGATTGTGAGCAAGCCTTTGAAATACTTAAGAAGGCTTTGATAACCGCACCTATTGTTCAACCACCTGACTGGAACTTCCCCTTTGAAATCATGTGCGACGCTAGTGATTATGATGTTGGTGCTGTTCTTGGACAAAGAGTTGACAAAAAGTTGAATGTCATTCACTACGCTAGTAAAACTCTAAACATTGCCCAAAGAAACTATGCCACTACGGAGAAGGAATTTTTAGCAGTTGTGTTTGCATGTGAAAAGTTCAGATCTTACATAGTTGACTCCAAAGTCACTATTCACTCTGATCATGCTGCTATTAAGTACCTCATGGAGAAGAAGGACGCTAAGCCTAGGCTGATCAGATGGGTTCTCTTGCTACATGAATTTGATTTACACGTCGTTGACCGAAAGGGTGTTGATAACCCTGTAGCAGATAACTTGTCTAGGCTAGAGAATGTCCTTGATGACCCACTACCAATTGATGACAGCTTTCCTGATGAGCAATTAATGTCATCCGCACTTCACTTAGTGCATCGTGGTATGCCGATTATGCAAACTATATCGTAGCCAAATACATACCACCCAGTTTCACCTATCAACAAAAGAAGAAATTCTTCTTTGATTTGAGACACTACTTTTGGGATGATCCTCACCTTTATAAGGAAGGAGTAGATGGTGTTATTAGACGTTGTGTGCCTGAACATGAACAGGGTCAGATCCTGCAGAAGTGTCATTCCGAAGCCTACGGAGGACACCACACTGGAGATAGAACTGCCCATAAGGTATTGCAATCAGGTTTCTATTGGCCCACTCTCTTCAAGGATGCCCGTAAGTTTGTCTTGTCTTGTGACGAATGCCAAAGGATAGGGAACATCAGTAAGCGTCAAGAGATGCCTATTAACTATTCACTTGTCATTGAACCATTTGATGTCTGGGGCTTTGATTATATGGGACCCTTCCCGAGTTCCAATGGGTACACTCACATCTTAGTTGATGTGGATTACGTTACTAAGTGGGTAGAAGCTATCCCCACTAAAAATGCTGATCACCACACCTCTATTAAGATGCTTAAAGAAGTCATATTTCCAAGATTTGGAGTCCCTAGATACTTGATGACTGATGGCGGTTCACACTTCATTCATGGTGTTTTCCGCAAGATGCTAGCTAAGTATGATGTCAACCATAGAGTTGCGTCTCCTTATCATCCTCAGTCTCGTGGTCAAGTTGAGCTGAGTAATAGGGAGATCAAGTTGATCTTACAAAAGACCGTTAATAAATCTCGAAAGAACTGGTCTAGCAAACTTGACGATGCATTATGGGCTTATAGGACTGCTTATAAGAATCCCATGGTCATGTCACCATACAAAATGGTTTACGGTAAGGCTTGTCATTTACCTCTTGAGCTGGAACACAAAGCTTATTGGGCAATCAAAGAGCTCGACTTTGATTTCAAACTTGCCGGTGAGAAGCGGTTGTTTGATATCAGCTTGTTAGATGAATGGAGAGCCCAGGCATATGAGAATGCCAGGTTGTTCAAGGAAAAGGTTAAGAGATGTCACGACAAACGAATACAGAAACGAGAGTTTAATGTAGGTGACTATGTCTTGCTATACAATTCTCGTTTGAGATTCTTTGCAGGCAAGCTTCTCTCTAAATGGGAAGGTCCCTATGTTGTCGAGGAAGTATATCGTTCTGGTGCCATCAAAATCAATAACACGGAAGGAAATTTTCCTAGAGTGGTAAATGGGCAAAGAATCAAGCAATTACATCTCTGGTACTCCCATAAATGTTGAGACCAATATCATCAATGTCATAACTCCAGAGGAGTACATAAGGGATGTTTATCAGCCTGTTTCAGACCTTGAAAACGAAGATGTATCTGTTTCGGCAAGAAATTGGACTCCGATACTTTTCCAATAGGAAATTTCCTCGGTTTTGGAATTTTTGGAAAATTAGAAAAATAAAAAGCAGTCCGGAGAGCAAACGAGGAAGCGACAAGGGCCCACACCGCCACCACCCCCCTGGTGGCGGTGAGCAAGCTTGTGGGCACCTCGTGTGCCTCCCGGAGTCCGTTTTCTTGCGGAGGACTCCTTCTAGCCCAGAAAAAAATCAATATATAGTCGCCCAAAGGTTTTGATCTCCGTATCGCATAGTTTTCCTCTGTTTTCGTTTCGATCTTGTTGTCTGCCGCATATTTAGAGCAAAGATGTCTCGGGAATTTGTTGGGGAGAATGATCTTCATCAAGTTCATGAGGAAGTAGATGCTGATCTGAAAAGAGTAGAAGTTACGGAAGCCAGGGACCAAGCTAAGGAGAAAACCCAAGCTAGGGAGGAAGTTCAACCTATGTTCAACATTGAAGACGTTGAAGGAGTAGACTTTCTCCAACCCTTCCTCCACATGTTGTCTCCATCCTTGATTGAAGTCTTGAGGTTTTGCGAAACAACTTGTGCTCGCAATATTTCTCTTTCTCGTGAAGTTGTTTTGCTGGAAAACCATGTCACAGATCTCAGAGGTATAAATCAAAGGTTGATAGCTCCCTTGGAATCAAAGGCGACAACAACACCACCATCACCACCAAAGGAAGACAACTAAGCATTGGTATGGGCAATCCCCTTGGCTTCTGCCAAGCTTGGGGGAGTTGCCCTGGTATCGTATCACCTTTATATCTTTTGGTTTTACCTTTGTTTTAGTTCTTTCCTTTTCAGTTTTTATTTCTTCTTTTAGAGGAATAAGTCTTTAGTTTTTAGTTTGGGTCTTTTGCTTTTGTCTCTCCGCCGATGTATTCGAGCTTACGAGCTATATAATAAAGAGTGTCTTAGTCAAAGGGCTTTGCTTTGTGCCATGATCAAAATTATGAAAAGAACGATAGCATGAAAGATCATGAGACGATCTTATGGAGAGTGATAACTTCACTTAGGACACGTATGATGATTGAAACTTGTTGAGAATAAATCAACATAGACATTAGTCATTGTTGCAATTAATAAGAAGTAATAAGGAGAGAGAGGTTCACATAAAAATATATCATCTTAGACACTTTTTACAATTGTGAGCACTCACCAAACTATTACATGCATAGGAGTAGATGTTGGAGAAGGAAGACAACATAATGAATTGTGTTTGCTTGGTTCCAAACAATGTTATATGATTAGAGATCCCTTAGCATGTGACGATTGCTTCCACCTCATATTAGCCAAAACTCCCGCACCAAGTAGAGATACTACTTGTGCATCCACAAACCTCCAAACCAGTTTTGCCATGAGAGTCCACCATACCTACCTATGGATTGAATAAGATCCTTCAAGTAAGTTGTCATCGGTGCAAGCAATAAAAATTGCTCTCTAATATGTATGATCTATTAGTGTGTGGAAAACAAGCTTTGTATGAACCTGTGATGAGGAAGACATAAAAGCGACAGTCTGCATAATAAAGTTCTTTATCACAGGAGGCAATATAAAGTGACGTTCCTCCGCACTAAGAGGACAAGCATTCAAACCTCAAAAGCGCATGACAACCTCTGCTTCCCTCTGCGAAGGGCCTATCTTGTACCTTTACTTTTTACCCTTGTAAGAGTCATGGTGATCATCACCAATTCCCTTTTTGCCTTTATCTTGGCTACTGTCACATGCTTGGGACATATCTATATTCATATGTCAACTTGGAGTTGAGTACTCATGCTTTATTGTTGTTGACTTTACCCTTGAGGTAAATGGTTGGGAGGCAAACTATAAGCCCCTATCTTCCTCTGTGTCCAGCTGAAACTTTAACACCATAAGTACCAGGTGAGTTGTAACAATTGTGGAAAACGAAAGACATGATTGAGTATGTGGGTTTGCCTTACAAGCTCTTATTTGACTATGTCTGATGTTGTGATAAATTGTAATTGCTTCAATGACTATGGATTATTGTTGGTTACTTCTCGGTAAGGTTTTTGCTTCATGCTTTGCTTTGTGAAGGAATTGTTACTTTCCCATCAGAATCTTTATGATATATTTGTTGGAAATATGCCCTAGAGGAAATAATAAATTAGTTCTTATTATATTTCTTAGTTCATGATAATCGTTTATTATCCATGCTATAATTGTATTGATTGGAAACACAATACTTGTGTGGATACATAGACAAAACATTGTCCCTAGTAAGCCTCTAGTTGACTAGCTCGTTGATCAAAGATGGCCAAGGTTTCCCGGCCATAGGCAAGTGTTGTTACTTGATAACGGGATCACATCATTAGGAGAATCATGTGATGGACTAGACCCAAACTAATAGACGTAGCATGTTGATCATGTCATTTTGTTGCTACTGTTTTCTGCGTGTCAAGTATTTGTTCCTATGACCATGAGATCATATAACTCACTGACACCGGAGGAATGCTTTGTGTGTATCAAACGTCGCAACGTAACTGGGTGACTATAAAGATGCTCTACAGGTATCTCCGAAGGTGCTTGTTGAGTTAGTATGGATCGATACTCGGATTTGTCACTCCGTGTGACGGAGAGGTATCTCGGGGCCCACTCGGTAATACAACATCACACACAAGCCTTGCAAGCAATGTGACTTAGTGTAACTTGCGGGATCTTGTATGACGGAACGAGTAAATAGACTTGCCGGTAAACGAGATTGAAATAGGTATGCGGATACTCACGATCGAATCTCGGGCAAGTAACATATCGAAGGACAAAGGGAATGACATACGGGATTATATGAATCCTTGGCACTGAGGTTCAAACGATAAGATCTTCGTAGAATATGTAGGATCCAATATGGGCATCCAGGTCCCGCTATTGGATATTGACCGAGGAGTCCCTCGGGTCATGTCTACATAGTTCTCGAACCAGCAGGGTCTGCACACTTAAGGTTCGACGTTGTTTTATGCGTATTTGAGTTATATGGTTGGTTACCGAATGTTGTTCGGAGTCCCGATGAGATCACGGACGTCACGATGGTTTCCGGAATGGTCCGGAAACGAATATTGATATATAGGATGACCTCATTTGATTACCGGAAGGTTTTCGGAGTTACCGGGAATGTACCGGGAATGGCGAATGGGTTCCGGGTGTTCACCGGGGGGGCAACCCACCCCGGGGAAGCCCATAGGCCTTGGGGGTGGCGCACCAGCCCTTAGTGGGCTGGTGGGACAGCCCAAGAAGGCCCTATGCGCCATAGGAAGAAAATCAAAGAGAAAAAAAGAGCAGGTGGGAAAAAGGGGAAGGACTCCTCCTTCCAAACCTAGTTAGATTCGGTTTGGAAGGGGAGGACTCCCCCCCTTGGCTCGGCCGACCCCCTTGGGGCCTCTTGAGCCCCAAGGCAAGGCTCCCCCTCTCCCCCCTATATATACGGAGGTTTTAGGGCTGATTTGAGACAACTTTGCCACGGCAGCCCGACCACATACCTCCACGGTTTTTCCTCTAGATCGCGTTTCTGCGGAGCTCGGGCGGAGCCCTGCTGAGATTAGATCACCACCAACCGTCACGCTGCCAGAGAACTCATCTACCTCTCCGTCTCTCTTGCTGGATCAAGAAGGTCGAGATCATCGTCGAGCTGTACGTGTGCTGAACGCGGAGGTGCCGTCCGTTCGGCACTAGATCGTGGGACTGATCGCGGGACGGTTCGCGGGGCGGATCGAGGGACGTGAGGACGTTCCAATACATCAACCGCGTTTCTTAACGCTTCTGCTGTGCGATCTACAAGGGTACGTAGATCAGAAATCCCCTCTCGTAGATGGACATCACCATGATAGGTCTTCGTGCGCGTAGGAAAATTTTTGTTTCCCATGCGACGTTACCCAACAGTGGCATCATGAGCTAGGTTCATGCGTAGATGTATTCTCGAGTAGAACACAAAAGTTTTTGTGGGCGGTGATGTGCGTTTTGCTGCCCTCCTTAGTCTTTTCTTGATTCCGCGGTATTGTTGGATCGAAGCGGCTCGGACCGACATTACTCGTACGCTTACGAGAGACTGGTTTCATCGCTACGAGTAACTCCGTTGCTCAAAGATGACTGGCGGGTGTCAGTTTCTCCAACTTTAGTTGAATCGGAATTGACCGAGGAGGTCCTTGGATGAGGTTAAATAGCAATTCATATATCTCCATTGTGGTGTTTGCGTAAGTAAGATGTGATCCTACTAGATACCCATGGTCACCACGTAAAACATGCAACAACAATTAGAGGACGTCTAACTTGTTTTTGCAGGGTATGCTTGTGATGTGATATGGCCAACGATGTGATGTGATATATTGGATGTATGAGATGATCATGTTGTAATAGTTAATATCGACTTGCACGTCGATGGTACGGCAACCGGCAGGAGCCATAGGGTTGTCTTTAAACTAACGTTTGTGCTTGCAGATGCGTTTACTATATTGCTAGGACGTAGCTTTAGTAGTAATAGCATGAGTAGCACGACAACCCCGATGGCGACACGTTGATGGAGATCATGATGATGGAGATCATGGTGTGACGCCGGTGACAAGAAGATCGTGCCGGTGCTTTGGTGATGGAGATCAAGAAGCACATGATGATGGTCATATCAAGTCACTTATGAATTGCATGTGATGTTAATCCTTTATGCACCTTATCTTGCTTAGAATGACGGTAGCATTATGAGGTGATCTCTCACTAAAATTTCAAGACGAAATTGTGTTCTCCCCGACTGTGCACCGTTGCGACAGTTCTTCGTTTCGAGACACCACGTGATGATCGGGTGTGATAGACTCAACGTTCACATACAACGGGTGCAAAAGAGTTGCACACGCGGAACACTCGGGTTAAGCTTGACGAGCCTAGCATGTGGAGACATGGCCTCGGAACACATGAGACCGAAAGGTCGAGCATGAATCGTATAGTTGATATGATTAGCATAGAGATGCTTACCACTGAAACTATTCTCGACTCACGTGATGATCGGACTTGAGATAGTTGATTTGGATCATGTACCACTCAAATGACTAGAGAGATGTACTTTTTGAGTGGGAGTTCTTAAGTAATATGATTAATTGAACTAATTGTCATGAACATAGTCTAATGGTCTTTGCGAATTACGATGTAGCTTGTGCTATAGCTCTACTGTTTTTATATGTTCCTAGAGAAAATTTAGTTGAAAGTTGATAGTAGCAAACTTTGCAGACTGAGTCTGTAAAACCTAGGATTGTCCTCGTTGCTGCATAGAAGGCTTATGTCCTTAATGCACCACTCGGTGTGCTGCACCTCGAGCGTCATCTGTAGATGTTGTGAACATCCGACATACACGTTTCTGATGACTACACGATAGTTCAGTGCAAAATACTTAATGGCTTAGAAGCAAGGCGCCGAAAACGTTTTGAAACGTCAACGGAACATAAGTGATGTTCTAAAGAGATGAAATTGTGATTTCATGTGTGCCCTTGTTAAGAGGTACGAGACCTCCAACAAGATTCTTTGTCCACAAAGTAAAGGTGAAAAGCTCAATCGTTGAGCGTGTGCTCAGATTGTTTGAGTACGACAATCGCTTGAATCAAGTGGGAGTTAATCTTCCAGATGAGATAGTGATAGTTCTCCAAAGTCACTGCCACCAAGCTGTGAGAGCTTCGTGATGAACTATAACATATCAAGGATAGAAACAATGATCCTTGAGCGATTCGCGATGTTTGACACTGCGAAAGTAGAAATCAAGAAGGAGCATCAATAGTTGATGGTTTGTAAAACCACTAAGTTTCAAGAAAGGCAAGGGCTAGAAGGGATACTTCGTGAAACGGCAAAACAGTTGCTGCACAAATGAAGAGACCCAAGATTAAACCCAAACCTGAGACTAAGTGCTTCTGTAATGAGGGGAACAGTCACTGAGGCGGAGCAACTCTAGATACTTGGTAGATAAGAAGGCTGGCAAAAGTCGAAAGAAGTATATTTGATATACATGATGTGTACTTTACTAGTACTCCTAGTAGCATGAGGGTATGTTGGAATTATGCCCTAGAGGCAATAATAAATAAAGTTATTATTATAATTCCTGTATCAAGATAATCGTTTATTATCCATGCTATAATTGTATTAAATGACGACTTATATACATGTGTGGATACTTAGACAAAACACTGTCCCTAGCAAGCCTCTAGTTGTCTAGCCAGTTGATCAAAGATAGTCAGTGTCTTCTGATTATGAACAAGGTGTTGTTGCTTGATAACTGGATCGCGTCATTAGGAGAATCACGTGATGGACTAGACCCAAACTAATAGACGTAGCATGTTGATCGTGTCATTTTGTTGCTACTGTTTTCTGCGTGTCAAGTATTTGTTCCTATGACCATGATATCATATAACTCACTGCCACCGGAGGAACAGTTTGTGTGTATCAAACGTCGCAACGTAATTGGGTGACTATAAAGATGCTCTACACGTATCTCCGAAGGTGTTCGTTGAGTTAGTATGGATCGAGACTGGGATTTGTCACTCCGTGTGACGGAGAGGTATCTCGGGGCCCACTCGGTAATACAACATCACACACAAGCCTTGCAAGCAATGTGACTTAGTGTAAGTTGCGGGATCTTGTATTACGGAACGAGTAAAGAGACTTGCCGGTAAACGAGATTGAAATAGGTATGCAGATACTGACGATCGAATCTCGGGCAAGTAACATACCGAAGGACAAAGGGAATGACATACGGGATTATATGAATCCTTGGCACTGAGGTTCAAACGATAAGATCTTCGTAGAATATGTAGGATCCAATATGGGCATCCAGGTCCCGCTATTGGATATTGATCGAGGAGTCCCTCGGGTCATGTCTACATAGTTCTCGAACCCGCAGGGTCTGCACACTTAAGGTTCGACGTTGTTTTATGCGTATTTGAGTTATATGGTTGGTTACCGAATGTTTTTCGGAGTTCTGGATGAGATCACGGACGTCACGAGGGTTTCCGGAATGGTCCGGAAAGGAAGATTGATATATAGGATGACCTCATTTGATTACCGGAAGGTTTTCGGAGTTACCGGGAATGTACCGGGAATGACGAATGGGTTCCGGGAGTTCACCGGGGGGGGGGGGGCAACTCACCCCGGGGAAGCCCATAGGCATTACGGGTGGCGCACCAGCCCTTAGTGGGCTGGTGGGACAGCCCAAGAAAGCCCTATGCGCCATAGGAAGAAAAATCAAAGAGAAAAGAAAAAAAAGAGGAGGTGGGAAAAGGGGGAAGGACTCCTCCTTCCAAACCTAGTTGGACTCGGTTTGGAAGGGGAGGGTTGCCCCCCTTGACTCGGCCGACCCCCTTGGGAGTTCTTGGACCCCAAGGCAAGGCTCCCCCTCCTCCCCCTATATGTATGGAGGTTTTAGGGCTGATTTGACACAACTTTGCCACGGCAGCCCGACCACATATCTCCACGGTTTTACCTCTAGATCGCGTTTCTGCGGAGCTCGGGCGGATCCCTGTCGAGATAAGATCATCACCGACCTCCGGAGCGCCGTCACGCTGCCGGAGAACTCTTCTACCTCTCCGTCTCTCTTGCTGGATCAAGAAGGCCGAGATCATCGTCGAGCTGTACGTGTGCTGAACGCGGAGGTGCCGTCCGTTCGGCACTAGATCATGGGACTGATCGCGGGACGGTTCGCGGGGCAGATTGAGGGACGTGAGGGAGTTCCACTACATCAACCGCGTTCACTAACGCTTCTGCTGTACGGTCTACAAGGGTACGTAGATCACACATCCCCTCTCGTAGATGGACATCACCATGATAGGTCTTCGTGCGCGTAGGAAAATTTTTGTTTCCCATGCGACGTTCCCCAACATTCATTACACCTCTAGTCATGATTATGATTATGTCTTGCGAGTAGTTACTTTTGTTCCTGAGGACATGGGATAAGTCATGTTAATAATAGTCATGTGAATTTGATATTCGTTCGGTATTTTGATATGTTGTATGTTGTTTTTCCTCTAGTGGTGTTATGTGAACGTCGACTACATAACACTTCACCATATTTGGGCCTAGAGGAAGGCATTGGGAACTAGTAAGTAGATGATGGGTTGCTGGAGTGACAGAAGCTTAAACCCGAGTCTATGCGTTGCTTCGTGAGGGGCTGATTTGGATCCACTAGTTTAATGCTATGGTTAGACTTTGTCTTAATTCTTCTTTTGTAGTTGCGGATGCTTGCGAGAGAGGTTAATCATAAGTGGGATGCTTGTCCAAGTAAGGGCAGCACCCAAGCGCCGGTCCACCCACATATCAAACTATCAAAGTAACGAACGCGAATCATATGAACATGATGAAACTAGCATGACAGAAATTCCCGTGTGTCCTCGGGAGCGTTTTTCCTCCTATAAGACTTTGTTCAGGCTTGTCCCTTGCTACAAAAGGGATTGGACCACTTGCTGCACCGTTGCTACTACTTGTTACTTGTTACTTTTTACTGGCTACGTTTCACCTCGCTACACAATCACTTGTTACCGCTACTTTCAGTGCTTGCAGTTATTACCTTGCTGAAATCCGTTTATCAGAGCCTTCTGCTCCTCGTTGGGTTCGACACTCTTACTTATTGAAAGGACTACGATTGATCCCATATACTTGTGGGTCATCACTGGTCATGTTGCCGGATCTGGGGATGGTAGATGGAAGCGGATATGGAAACTCCCATGCCCACAGAAGCTAAGGATGTTTGTGTGGCGTCTTAAGCACGAGTCCCCGGCACTTTGCACGAACATGGAGAAGAGAGGTATGGTGCTGGAGAGTAACAAACGTTTTGCAGCCGATCACCAGAGGATGGGGGACATATTTTCATCAAATGTAAGGCCGTGAAGGAGATCTGGCGCAGTCTGAACCTGGAAACGGAGCGACATGCTATGGAAAGGATTCCCATCGTCCACACAATGTTGGATTACCTATGGACCCTTGATGAAAGGAAGCGGTTGCTAATCATCACTTTCTGGTGGCCATGGTGGAACAGCAGGAATAGGCTGCGAGAGGGAGAACTCCCAGTAGCAGTCCCGGAGATTCTACGACGCACGCAGAGCAATGTAATGGAATACCTTCAGTACTTCAACAATAAGGGGAAGAAGACCGCTAGAGCAAGGTGGCAACCGCCTGAGGAAGATGTTCTGAAGATCAATATCGATGGCTCGTTCACCCCGGACGCTCCTAACGCTCGTTGTGGAATTGTGGTCCGAGACAATGCGGGAGATGTCATAGCTACACAGGCAGGGCGAGGGGAGAACATCCCTTATGCATTTAGTGCGGAAATCAGTGTCATGGTTGTAGCGCTTGATGTTGCAACCGGCATTGGAGCTCTCAGAGTCATCTTTGAAACCGACTGCCAGCTACTGGTGGAGCCTCTCGATCTTCGGAAGGTGGATTCATCTCCATATGCTGCTGTTATAGAGGACATCAAGCTGCAAATGAAGCTGTGGTTTTCTAGCCTAAGAGTGCATTACTATAGGAGAGAGGCCAATTCGGTAGCTCATTAGCTTGCTTTGATAGGCCGACGATGCCCTCCTTGTTGGGTAACGTAGCATAAATTCGAAAAATTTCCTACGCATATTCAGATCTTCCTATGGAGAGACCAGCAACGAGAGAGGGGTGAGTGCATCTTCATACCTTTGAAGATCTCTAAACGGAAGCGTTACTAGAACGCGGTTGATGGAGTCGTACTCGCGGCGATTCAGATCACGGTGTGATTCCGATCCAGTCCCGAAGCACGGCACCTCCGATTCAACACACGTGCAGCCCGGTGACGTCTCCCGCACCTTGATCCAGCAAGGACGAGGGACAGGTTGGGGAAGATCTTCGGCAGCATAACTTGATTGGTGTAGGCGCCACAGGAACAATTTCCCGCGCTGCGCTACTTTCCAGTTCGAGAGGGGGTGTAATTACCTCATCAAGTTCTACTTTCCTCCCACTTACTTCTTTCGAGAGAAACTCTTTCTCTAGAAAGGATCCGTTCTTGGCAACAAAGGTTTTACCTTCGGATCTAAGATAGAAGGTATACCCAATAGTTTCCTTAGGGTATCCTATGAATACGCATTTCTCCACTTTGGGTTCGAGCTTCTCTGGTTGAAGTTTCTTCACATAAGCATCGCAGCCCCAAACTTTCAGAAACGACAACTTAGGTTTCTTGCCAAACCATAGTTCATACAGTGTCATCTCAACAGATTTAGACGGTGCCCTATTTAAAGTGAATGCTGCAGTTTCTAATGCATATCCCCAAAATGATAGCGGTAAGTCGGTAAGAGACATCATAGATCGTACCATATCTAATAAAGTGCGATTACGACGTTCAGACACTCTGTTACGTTGCGGTGTGCTAGGCGGCGTCAGTTGTGAAACGATTCCACACTTCCTTTGGTGTGTGCCAAACTCGTGACTCAAGTATTCTCCTCCACGATCAGATTATAGACACTTAATTTTTCTGTCACGTTGATTCTCGACCTCACTATGAAATTCCTTGAACTTTTCAAACGTCTTAGATTTTTGCTTCATCAAGTAGATATACCCATACCTACTCAAATCATCGGTGAGAGTGAGAACATAATGATAGCCACCGCGAGCTTCAACGTTCATTGGACCACACACATCAGCATGTATTATTTCCAATAAGTCGGTCGCTCTCTCCATTATTCCTGAGAATGGAGTCTTAGTCATGTTGCCCATGAGGCACGGTTCGCATGTGTCAAATGATTCAAAGTCAAGAGACTCTACTAGTCCATCAGTATGGAGCTTCTTCATGCGCTTAACACCGATATGACCAAGGCGGCGGTGCCACAAGTATGTGGAACTATCATTATCAACTTTACATCTTTTGGTACTCACACTATGAATATGTGTAACATCACGATGAAGATTCATCAAGAATGAACCATTCACCAGCGGAGCATGACCATAAAACATATCACTCATATAAATAGAACAACCATTATTCTCTGACTTAAATGAGTAGCCGTCTCGCATTAAGCAAGACCCTGATACAATATTCATGCTCAAAGCTGGTACTAAATAACAATTATTAAGGTTTAAAACTAATCCCGACGGTAGATGTAGAGGTAGCGTGCCGACGGCGATCAGATCGACCTTGGAGCCATTCCCGACGCGCATCGTCACCTCGTCCTTGGCCAGTCTCCGCTTATTCCGCAGTTCTTGCTTTGAGTTGCAAACGTGAGCAAAAACACCGGTATCAAATACCCAGGAGCTACTACGAGCGCTTGTAAGGTACACATCAATAACATGTATTAACGTTGCCGGCCTTCTTGTCCGCTAAGTACTTGGGGCAGTTCCGCTTCCAGTGACCTTTTCCCTTGCAATAGAAGCACTCAGTCTCTGGCTTGGGTCCATTCTTTTTATTCTTTCCGGCATCTGGCTTCCCAGGCGCGGCAACGGCTTTGCCGTCTTTCTTGAAGTTCTTCTTACCCTTGCCCTTCTTGAAACTGGTGGTCTTGTTGACCATCAACACTTGATGCTCTTTCTTGATTTCTACTTCTGCAGACTTGAGCATCGAGTACAACTCGGGAATGGTCTTCTCCATCCCTTGCTTATTGTAGTTCAGCACAAAACCTTTGTAGCTTGGTGGGAGAGACTGGAGGATTCTGTCAATTATGGCATCATCCGGAAGTTCGACTCCAAGTGAAGTAAGACGACTGTGTAACCCAGACATTTTGAGTATATGCTCACTGACAGAACTAAAGGTTTTGGAATATCGACAAAGACTTAGGCATGGACAGGGGTGCGTGGAAGTTAGCTATCCACGTTCCAGAGCCATGACTTGGCTTCGAGATCTTATGGGTTTCAACTCTAGCCTACCCCAACTTGTTTGGGACTGAAAGGCTTGGTTGTTGTTGTTGCTCACTAACAGAAATGTTCTCCTCCATCTTACAGCTAAATAACTTGTCGGAGACTTCATATCTCTCGACACGAGCATGAGCTTGAAAAACTAGTTTTAGCTCTTGGAACAACTCATATGCACCGTGTTGCTCAAAACGCCTTTGGAGCCCCGTTTCCAAACTGTATAGCATGCCACACCTAACCAGAGAGTAGTCATCACTAGGCGTTTGCCAGACGTTCAGATTGTCCTGGGCTGCTGCGGGAGCGGGGGGTCACCTAGCGGCGCATGAAGGACATAAGCCTTTTTAGCTGTTTCAAGGATGAGCTTCAAGTTGCGGACCCAGTCCGCATAGTTGCTACCATCATATTTCAGCTTGTTTTTCTCTAGGAATGCGTTGAAATTAAGGTTGACGTTGGCCATCTACAATATTTATAAAGACAACTTTTAGACTAAGTTCATGACAATTAAGTTCATTTAATCAAATTAAGTATGAACTCCCACTTAAATCGACATCCCTCTAGTCATCTAAGTGATACATGATCCATGTTGACTAACCCGTGTCCGATCATCACGTGAGACGAACTAGTCACCATGGTGAGCAACTTCATGATGATCGTATTCAACCATACGACTCATGTTCGACCTTTCGGTCTGTTGTATTCGAGGTCATGTATGTACATGCTAAGCTCGTCGAGTCAACCTAGGTGTTTCACGTGTGTAAATCTGGCTTACACCCGTTGTATGCGAACGTTAGAATCTATCACACCCGATCATCACATGGTGCTTCGAGACAATGATCCTTCGCAATGGTGCACACTTAGTGGAGTACGTTCTCGAAATTTTAAAAGGGATCATCTTATTATGCTACCGTCGTTCTAAGCAATAAGATGAAAAACATGATAAACATCACAATGCAATCATATAGTGACATGATATGGCCATTATCATCTTTGCTCTTTAGATCTCTGTTTTCAGGCATCGCATGATCATCATTGTCACCGGCGTGACACCATGATCTCCATCATCATGATCTCCATCATCGCGTCTCCGTGAAGTCGTCATGCGAACTACTACTATCACTACTACTATAGCTAACCGTTAGCAATGAAGTAAAAGTAGTAAGCACATGGTGTTGCATCTCATACAATAAATCAAGACAACTCCTATGGCTCCTTTCGGTTGTCATACTCATCAACATGCAAGCCGTGAAACCTATTACAATAACATGATCATCTCATACATCATACATGCAACATCACAACTTTGGCCATATCACATCACATGTCAAACCCTCCAAAACCAAGTTAGACGTCCTCTAATTGTTGTTGCAAATTTTACGTGGCTGACTTGGGTTTCTAGCAAGAACGCCTTCTTACCTACGTGACAGCCACAACGATGATATGCCAAAGCTATTTACCCTTCATAAGGACCCTTTTCATCAAATCCAATCCGACTAGAGTTAGAGAGACAGACACCCGCTAGCTACCTTTATGCACGGTGTGCATGTCTGCCGGTGGAAACAGTCTCATGTAAGCGTACGTGTAAGGTCGGTCCGGGCCGCTTCATCCCACAATACCACTGGAAAAGAATAAGACTAGTAGCGGCAATCAATTGAAAAATCATCGCCCACAACCTTTTGTGTTCTACTCGTGCATAGAATCTACGCATAGAAAACCTGGCTCGGATGCCACTGTTGGGCAACGTAGCATAAATTCAAAAACTTTCTTACGCATATTCAGATCTTCCTATGGAGAGACCAGCAACGAGAGAGGGGTGAGTGCATCTTCATACCTTTGAAGATTGCTAAGCGGAAGAGTTACTAGAACGTGTTTGATGGAGTCGTACTCGCGGCGATTCAGATCACGGTGTGATTCCGATCCAGTGCCGAAGCACGACACCTCCGATTCAACACACGTGCAGCCCGGTGACATCTCCCGCACCTTGATCCAGCAAGGAGGAAGGACAGGTTGGGGAAGATCTCCGGCAGCATGACGGCGTGGTGTCGATGGAGCGACGAGGGCTCCTGGGAGGGCTTTGCCAAGCACCGTGGGAGGAGGAGGAAGGAGAGGAGCAGGGCTGCGCCGAGGGGAGAAGAAACGGTGTGTAAAACAGCCCCAAACCCTAGGTATTTATAAGAGGAGGGGAGGGGTGCCACCCCTAGGGTCCCCCCCCCTAGGTGGTGCGGCAGCCCCCCAGATGGGAGGTGCGGCAACTAGGGTAGGGGGAGGGGTGGCGCACCACCTAGGTGGGCCTTAGGCCCACCATCGCCTAGGGTCCCCCCCCCCCTTCTCTCCCTCCTGCGCCTTGGGACTCTTGTGGGAGGCGCACTTGCCCACTTTGGGCTGGTTGCCCTCCACCTTTTGGCCCATGCTACCTCTTAGTCCTGGTGGCCCCTTCCGGTGGACCCCCGGAACCATTTCTCGTGGTCCCGGTGGTCCCGATACGCTAGTGGTGACGCCCGAAACATTTCTGGTGTCCAAAACCATCCATCCTATATATCAATCTTTACCTTCAGACCATTCCGGAGCTCCTCGTGACGTCCAAGATCTCATCCGAGACTCCGAACAACTTTCCGTAACCTCATATAATAATTCCCTATAACCCTAGCGTCATCGAACCTTAAGTGTGTAGACCCTACGGGTTCGGGAAGCATGCAGACATGACCGAGACGTTCTCCGGCTAATAACCATCAGCGGGATCTGGATACCCATGGTGGATCCCACACATTCCACGATGATCTCATCGGATGAACCACGATGTCAAGGATTCAATCAATCCCGTTTACAATTCCCTTTGTCTGTCGGTATAGAACTTGCCCGAGATTCGATCGTCGATATACCTATACCTTGTTCAATCTCGTTACCGGTAGGTCTCTTTACTCGTTCCGTAGCACGTCATCATGTGACTAACTCATTAGTCACATTGAGCTCATGATGATGTTCTACCGAGTGGGCCCAGAGATACCTCTCCGTCACACGGAGTGACAAATCCCTATCTCGATTCGTATCAACCCAACAGACACTTTCAGAGGTACCCGTAGTGCACCTTTATAGTCACCCAGTTACGTTGTGACGTTTGATACACCCAAAGCACTTTTATGGTATCCGGGAGTTGCACAATCTCACGGTCGAAGGAAAAGACACTTGACATTAGAAAAGCGTTAGCATATGAACAATATGATCTAGTGCTATGCTTAGGATTGGGTCTTGTCCATCACATCATTCTCCCAATGATGTGATCCCGTTATCAATGACATCTAATGCCCATGATCAGGAAACCATGATCATCTATCGATCAACGAGCTAACCAACTAGAGGCTTGCTAGGGACACATTGTGATCTATTTATTCACACATGTATTACTGTTTCCTGTTAATACAATTATAGCATGAACAATAGACGATTATCATGAACAAGGAAATATGATAATAACCATTTTATTATTGCCTCTAGGGCATATTCCCAACACTCCTAACGAATGTTTTAGTTGGAACTCGGATGTACTACCCCAAGTGGTTGTTTGTGTCTCGGCTGATAGGCCGGGACACCATTAATCTATAAAGCTCTGCTCTACCCTCAAAAAAATATTTGGTTGATTTTTATAAACATGAAAAAATCACACAAAACATGAGGCACATTTTGTGCTACGTACAAGTAATTGCATGCGGTTGATGCTTAATTCCTATAAATACTATGAAATTACAAAAACAAGGATCTCCAGTTGTCTATGGTTGATGCTCAGTTGCCTACAAATATTGTGAAATTGCTTAACTTTGATCCTCGGTTGTCTATTACTGATGGTCAGTTGCCTACGATTGATGTTATCTGTTTCTGATTTAGCCCTGTTCCATAGAGAATGTTCCATAGGCTCCTTAAAGATTCCATCTGATTATGTATTACTTGCTCCCGCATAGCCATCTCAATTTGAAGCTCAACATTATTCATTCCCTAAAGGATACATCATGCATAAGCAGCCTGTGGGATATTATATTCTTGAAGGAAAACACACCAAGGTATAGAGTAGAACTAAACTTAATATGTACCTTTCTGTAGCCAGCACCAGCTTCGTCATTGTCACGGATGTTGTCAAGAATAACTTGCCTCCTTGATGTTAAGGCTTGGAAAAGGGCACAATCCTTCTCATTCACCTGAATACAAAACCATCAGTGCACTGTACATAGGGTGGAATTTCTCAGAGATTTGTTGCGACAATAGATGTAGGAAAGAGCTGCTACAGTTTGTTTGATGGAGGAGTTCTCAAAAAGTTGATCAGTCAGGCTACCAACCTGCGGTCTTGCGATTGCACCGTCAAGATGTTGTAGCTCCATCCGGTTACGCTTGTTCGTTTCTTCAAGTTCAAACAGTGCCTTCTGTAGATTTATGTGTTCCTGAACATTTTTGCCAGTTTCCTGACTCAAGACATTTAGCCAAGATAGCTCATTATCTGCAGCCTTTTCAGTAGGTTTTACGCTTAACTGATGCTCCTTGTCAGCTAATTCCTTTTTCAACTGGGAGACATCACCCTACAAAGTGACAAGGCGACTTACTTTAGTATTTTATTTGGCCAACAATTAGGTAAAACTCTAGACATTTTTACAAGTTCATTCAGAACTCTGCTTAGAAGTATTGGTATCAATTCAAGGGCTCCAGGACAAATTGTAGTTCATGCCAGCTGTGAAACGAGCATCACCTATAGAACAACTGAAAATCTTCATTGGGTTTATCGCAGTACAAAAATGTGGGAAGAAAAAGGAGCATGCAACTCACCAGAAAGCAGCAGCTTCACGGGGGAGCTTCAGCTATGCGCACTTGGGGCATCTAAAAATAACTACCTGTTAGCAAACAACCTGAACAGAATAGCTCGTCTAGAAAAGAATAGCCAGATGCGAGAGGATGCACCGGGGCGAGGCCGTGGGGAGGGGAAGAGGATGGGCCGGGGCGAGGCGGTGGGGAGGGGGTGAGGAGGCGGCGTTCGAGTGCTTGCCGGGGAAAGGAGGCAGTGGGAAGATCAGGCGGGGCCTCGCGCCAGCGGAGGGGATGAACGGCAAGGGGCGGCCACCATTGGAGGTACATCGAGAGCTCAGCTCCACAAGGAATGGAAGGGAGGGGGTGGCGATCGTTGGAATGGGGGGAGTGACGGGAACAAAGTGAAGAGATAAGGACAAAAAAATTTCTTTGAGAAGAAGATGAGGAGAACTTTTTTTGAGAAGAAGATGAGGAAAATGCTCTGGAGGACGCGCTTTGTGTCTCGTGCGGAGGTTTGGTGACTACGCTTAGAGCAACTCACTCGCAGGAGCTTAGCAAGTTGTGCAAAAAACAATTTAAAATATATATTGTTCAATTTTTTTTTGAAAATATGTTGTACACAAAAATGCTATTACCCATCAAAAAACAAAACATTATTACCACTCAATAAAAATGATAATTATTATTAAAAAAGTAATACAATTTTTATGTAAGCATTACATTGTATTTTTAAAAGAAACTCCTTCCGTCCAAAAGTAGATGTCTTATATTTAACATTATAATTGACATTTATTAAAATTAATGTCCCATAATGGCAAAACAAGTAGGTTATGTACTTTTTTATAGCCCGGTGTAATGTTGTTTCAGATAGGTCTTTGGTCTTATTTGACTACTGGTTGTGGTAGTGGTACATAACACTTTGATGTTAAAAACATGGATCAGGTTCTATAGTAGCTACTTTGATTTAGAACCAGAGTTCAGTTGTGATTATAGGATGTAAACTTTATATTATTTTGCTATCTTATTTTATTTGTGAAAGTAGCTGCAGCAAGTAGAAGTTTAGATTGATGCAAGCAAGTAAGCAACACTTTGATTGGAAAAACTGTGTGTTGGCATAGGCTGAAGCAAGCACCTGTACTATCTATATTTGTCGGAATCTTTGTGAATCTTTGTGTGTTGGTGCAGCTAGTTGCAGCAGGCACCAACTTAACTTAATGCTAGCAATTACTTGAAACCTCGATCTGCTCTTGCCGACTGGGTAAACAAGCCCCTCTTCGATCTGTATGCCTGAATCTTTAGTTTGTGCAGCTAGCTGCTAGCAAGTAATTAAAGCCATTATCTGCTCGTGCCGACAAAATAATGTTGGAAGGAACATCCAGATCACTCTACTATGTGCCCACCCAGTAGCTTATGCATCCTATAGTTAGCTTCTCAAGATTATCTGTCACTCCACTATTTACGGTATTGTTATAACTCCTCCTCTTTGATTGAACTCCGTGCTGATTGCATCTTTGCAAAATCTGGAATGTTGTTTGAACAAGGTAACTGTTGCAGTTTTAACTTCAATTTTTGTTGTTGTTGCATAAAATTTTGCCTCCGTCGACTTTGCCTGAAGACCATCAACCATCGCCTAGACCTACTTCGCTGCAGGTATCTCCTTTTCTTTGTGTAAATTATGATGAAGCTATGTTTCATTTACAGTGATTTACAACCAGGGTTTACTGATGGTTAAACTAGAAATTTAAATTAATTTGAGAAAGTATTTAACACAATTGGTCTATTGCCATAGACTCAAGCAAACACCTCTTCGATTTGTAGCAAGTAGTAGCTTGAATTGATGCAAGCAAGTAGTAACCATTATGGCGGCATGGTAAACTTCTAATGTTCCATCCAGAATATCTAGCAGCAATATATATGAACAGAAAAAATGGTGATCGTTTTAATCTATTATATGGTTCTATATATCCAAAGGAATTGACGCCGATTATTATCCAAGAAAAGAATGTTACCTGCCATAGTGTGTCTTGCCATACAATACCGACATATTATATTTTAGAAATGTGATGTAAATATTATTCGTTTGCAAAAATATGGATGTACAGGATGAATGCGAAATCCGAAAAATAATTCTAGGACAACTGCTAACATTCAACGACAACGAATTTGAAGACAACATATCTGCCGGTGTACTAGAATTCCTCAGTTGTATCAAGAAAACCAAAATTAAAACTGCTATGTAAAATCTCCAGATATTTGTGTAAATTGATTCTGTAAGCTACTCTGGAAACTTTATTATTTTTTCAAGATTTATATACTTCGTGGTAACTTCCATTTTCTCTCAACAGGACATGTGCTATTATGAAAAAGGAGTTTCTTTGTTGGATAGCAACCCATGATGGTGGTTTCAGATATGAAGCTAAGAAAAACGCGCCTCATAATTCATTGGATGTAAACCAATAGGGTCAATTAGATATCGTTGGCTGTAAATGACATGAGTATTTAGCTTTCATAAAATCTACTTCCTCCGTCTCATAATTTAAGAATGTTTTTTGAAGTTCTTGTATTATGGGACATATGTACATATGTACTCTTTAACAATAAGTTGTGGACGAGGATGACCCTAAATGTGCGTTGAATTTATCAACATTGGTTTATATTGGTTTTTACTACCAACGTTGCATAGTGAATTTATATATGTGATAAAAATGAACACATATTTTACAAGAGCGATTATAGATCCACCTATTCTGGCGCTAGATCTATTGCTGTCATGAATTGTGTAAAATAATGTGTTAATTCGGTACTTATGACGTTTTAACTCACCTGTCTAGCTGAAGTGTTGTACTGCTCATCTCGCCTCTCTAACTGAAGTGATGCACTGCTGCTCTATGTTCGCGTGTGGTAGCAACTGGTATACTTGATGTAGAAAAATATAACAATGTAATTTTGACCTAGATCTCGACTCTCCAATGTCAGGACAATTACGCCAACAGCCTGCTGCTTTTACTCGTGCGTAGCATCATGCATAATTTCATTTTTCTAATAATTGATGGATCTGCAAACTAAATATAAGAACAGAAAAGCATCATGCAATTTTCCAACCAGATAATGTTCATCTCCAAAAAAAACCATTTGAAAATCCAAAAAATATTCTTCAAATTTACAAAAGAATAACATCTTTCAAAACAAATAAAAAGCATGTTCATCTAGCATGTATTGTATGCACCCAAACTCTTTCATCAGATGAAAGCGTCGAGCTAAAGTAGGTCCAAACAAACGATTAGAATGTTTTATGCACATCTAAATTATATGGCTCAAAAAGCGATAGTTCAGTGTAATCTTATTTTCTAAGTTTGCCAAAACTAAATATAAGAAACGACGTGTAAAAAAAATCACCCGTTGCAACGCACGGGCATTTGTACTAGTAATTTATAAATAGATACAGTTTGTCCTTTAAGCAGATAGTAGGAAAAGTGAATACGTGTGAACATGTGTGAACGGAAAAAGTAAAAAGTAAATGCAAAACATTCACGCGAACAGATGTGAATGTATTTAATTTGGGCTTTTTGAATTTTAAAAAAGCCATATCTTCCAAACTGCGCGTCGGAATTCAGATCCGTCTTCACTGTTGAATTCTTCGCGACGAGATCTTCGAAACTAGATCCCGCATGGGTATGTTTCAACGAATTTTTTTGTGCAATTTAACCTCTGTTTTGTGCAGCTGCGTAGCAGTGGATGTGCAACTACCTGACAGTGGATGTGCAACTTTCCGTCTACCCCGTGGAAGTGTAGTTTTCACTAATGGCACATCCACCCCCAAACTACCTCTTCCTATTGAGATGTTCATCCAACTGTCTAGTAGTTCATGTGCAACTTTCCTCCTGTCCGTGGTTGTGCTTTCACTGTTTTCTGCATCGGTCAACTGTTTAGCAGTGGACGTGCAACTTCGGATACTGTCATCGCCAACTGTCTACCGATAATGTGCAACTTTCCTCAGTAACTCCTATGGATGTGTAGCTTTTCTTGCTAGCACCAAGTCCAAACCACCCATGCTAGTGAGATTGTGCAATTTTAGCACCCCGTTTGTATGCAAATTTACAATACCCTCGTGGATGTGTAGTTTTTACCATCCAACTATCCTGCCAGTGAGATGTGCAACTTTGTCTGTTGCCCGGCCAACCACTTAGCAGACTATGTACAACTCTGTCTATTGCTCCCGTCAACTAAAACAACACATCCACAAGTAAGGAGGGTAAGGAGTTGCACAACGACTACTAGGCAGTTGGCTAGAGGTAGAGTTGGGTGTGAAGCGGTGAAAAACTAAACATCCACAAGTAGGAAGGGGGGTTTGCACATAAACGACTAGGTATTTGATGGGGGAGAAGATTACTTGCAAATAAAATTGGTTTTAGAAAAAAATTGCATCATGCAGTACTAAAATTGTACCATGTAGTTATAGAGTTGCACAATATATCATCGAAGTTGGTGTCGAAAAAATCCATCGGAATATGCACATGCGGGATCTAGTTTCAAAAATCTCATCGTGAGAGTTCAAACAATGAAAATGGATCTGAATTTTAACGCACGGTTTAAACGATATGGTTCTTAAACAAATTAAAAACATGAAATAAATGTATGTGGATCTGTTCTTTTCTAAATGAAGTAATCAGCATGAACGCATTTAATTCTAACTGTCACATGTGCTAGAAGACAAATAAATAAAGGAAAGCACTAGGCATCAGACTACTGATGCTTTGCTTTCTATCAGACCAGTCCATGGCCATCCGATTAGATGCATCCTGGTTGTCAGATTGGCTAGTAAACACTCCAGCGTGATTTCTATATTTGAAACATTAATTGATTAGTGCATCATAACTCCTATGCATGCATGTGTTCGGTGATTGTTCCTTTTTTTATGTAGGTGGGCGTGGACGTAGGTAGTCTTCACTAATTACATTATATGATTCGTTTCCTGCTTCCAAGAATTTCTTTCGAAAAATCATTTACATATTTCCATGTTTTCCGAAGATGCATTATTATGTGACAATGAGATAGCTTTGGTGCCATGGAAACATTCCAAAATTGATGGAAGCATATGTTTTGTGGTGGGACAGAAAATATCTTTCAACGGAATGATTTAATATATGATATAATTTGGGGAGAAGGAAATAAATATTTTGTGTAAAGGAAGCATTTTTCTTGTATATTGACACATCTCCTTCACAAAGTAATCATCAGCAAGCAAAAGAAGAAAGATCAAGCATTGAAACAAAGTAATCATAAGACATTACAACTCATTTTTGCAACTAAATAAAAGATTGTTGCAAAAACATTTTTTTAAAACTGCTCATGCGCAAGATCTACGCGTGCCATGAGCTCTCTTCAACTTTGTTGTTCCGGTATAACCGACAACTTAGAGTCGTGACTAGTTTGTCTCCGTTATAGGACACTCATCTTCATTACAAGGCATCTTGCTCGCAACAAAGAAGCGCATTTGGAGCCGGGTGCATGTGCCTGTACATTAGAAGAATTCGAAGAAGAAAGCACACACAGATAGTTGTTGATACAATAAAAGGTGCAAAAATGTATGTACGATAAAGTGTCACCAATAGAAGCAATACTGACACTCGCTGAAGCACATAATATTAATTGTTGAAGCACAAATGTCTGCTAATAGTTTTATCAAAATGATTATACAATAAAATAAGCATACACTTACAATGATTGAAGGAAAATTCACTATACTATAGAAACATATGCAAGAAATAAAAGTAGGAAGCATGGCTACTTGGAAGCGACAACTTAACTATATCAATATAAAAAAACTCATTGGAAGCATGTATATGAAGCACATATATGTATGTGTGTGTGTATGTGTGTCTATATATATATATATATATATATACATATATATATATATGTATATATATATATACATATATATATATATACATATATATATATATATATCATTTAATATTTAAAAAGTTTGTTGTCAATATATCGTATATGAATTAATTATTTCTAGGAAAAAATTGTTAACCTAATATGGACTATTGAGTATTGACAAAATCTATCCGGACTAAAGTGCAATACTTTGGAAGCATGGATATTTGCAAGCATCAATTTCATACCATCAAACATAAAACAAGAGTACAATTCTTCTCTATGCAGTGAACAACAGAAGTTTGATACATGTGTAGCGTGGAAATTTCAGGAGCATTAGATTCATGCAATTCAACACAACACAAAAGGGAAGTGGACAGTAGAAAGTTCTTGAACCTGAGAAGCATGATTGTATTGTCAATCCATCTGCATGTACAAGCATGTATTGGATATATATGAAGCTTTGGATCTCTGCAGCAAAAGAACAATCTTGCAGACACAACACATGAGCGGCCTGATGGAAGCATACAAATCTTAAAACAAATATTAGCATCCTGACTGCAAAAATGGAGGTGATTAGTATCATCGAACATAAGTAGAAAAATGTGAGCCTAAATCAACTTCTACTAAGACAAATCATGATCCGGGAAGGCATTGATTTGAGTAAGAAAATACACTCATGTACTTTCATATTGGAAAGAAACTGAACATAGGGACATGCAGATTGAGGACCCAAAGCCAATGTTTGATCAACCGTTCCTCACGTGCTACTGCATACGTTGGTGATGGCGGCCGCGGCCGCGACGGATCAGGAGGGATGACCAAGAGGGTTCGGGTTGGACCGGGGGCCACAGTGTATGGGGATCCAAACCTCGGGAGCTTTGGCAGGGAGATTAGAGAGAGCCGAGGAGGATTGGAAGCTCCATGGTGCGGTCTGTCGGAAGCAGTGCAGATGATGGTGAGCTTGACAGTGGTGTGTGATGGATGTACTGGGGGTAGAGGAGGAGGCGGGCGACGCATGCGGACGGATCTCTCGTCAATGAGGTGAGCAGGAAACGGGAACGAGAGGTGCCATATTTTGGGAATAAAGATGGAGACGGGAGTTATGGCGACAATTAGATTATCTTGCGTCCTTGCGTATTTATCGGGTGATTTGGACGGAGTTTTTTTAGAGTGTTGTAGGCCGTCGGATGTTGTAAGGATTAATGACAAGCGATTAGTCTGATGTTTGCTTCGTATCAGATGTATGATAGGGAGTGTTTCCCATAAATTAACACATACATGCATGTGAGGGACCGGCAGCTCCGTTTAACCAAATAGTGTGTGCCCACTTTTTAGATTTTAGGTTCAAAGTAATATCCGACCGGGTTAGTACTGAATGCAGTACCAAGATGTGGGAGGTTCTTTGTCCATAAAATATCCATGTTTTTCTCTGGCTAAGTATTTATAATAAAACTTAACCAGGGATAACTTAGCTAAGCGAAGAAATATTGATGATCATACTTGCTTGTTTTGTAATGAAATGGAATCTATACAACATCTGATTTTTTGATTGTGTGGTGGCTAAGTGCATTGGAAATTATTTGTTGATTCTTTTCAAATGCCCACTATTTCCTGCTTTAAAGATATTTGTGCCTTATGGCAGATTCATAAGAAAAAACCAGTCCAGAGTACGATTGTTGCTGCCTCCTTGTTGAGTATTTGAAGACTAAGGAATGAGTTTTGGTTCCAGAATCGATCTTGGAAAAGTCTAAACTGCGTGCTTGTGAAACTTCAAAGTTTTCTTTAACAATGGGGTGTGCTCTGCGACGTCACAGAGGGACGGGGTGCTTCGGCAATTCATCAATAAGCTGGACAAATACCGCGGGGAGCTTCTTCGGATCGCCTGGGGTGGCTCTGTAACCTGATGTGGAGTGGTAGCCATAGATTACATTCTCGTCTGTAATAGGATGTTGCTATTATCTGCGTTTAGAGTCGGTTATATTTTGTGTTTCCTTTTTAAGTCTATTTTCGAACTAGAGGGTGTTGTGGTTGTAACCGGTGACTACTTTGCTTCATTAATAAAAACTCGAGTAGGGGAACCCCTTTTCTTTCAAAAAAATTGCAATAAAACGGATTCTCGGTGATGTGTCGGAAGTTGTGTCGGATCTTCCAGACATGTCCTCCGATTTCACAGTTTCAACCAGTTTTGCCTCCTTGTTTCGCTTCTCGCTCTCCTTCTCGATTACTTCCTTACCCGTGATGGCTTGGCCCTCATTACTCTACGCTCTAAGCTCGATTCTATCACACCTAAGCACAGTAAGCATTCCGGCTTGAGGTAACAAGCATGTCTCGGATGTAGAGGGATTTTGAAGAGGGGAGAGTTCACCTCATGTTCAGTGGCACATGCACGAGCTATTGTTGTAGGTCCACTTGATGGATGGGGGGTTGATGTATTATCCATTGGGATGACACTAGGATGCTCTGCATCACCTTGGACAGTTCTTTCACTATCGGTGCATGCAATCAATTGAACCTAACATATCTGGAAATTCTCTTGGTGCTCCAATTGCCAATAGTTTTTCTGTGTCCTTCATAGTTGGCTCTCTCAAGTACTCTGGTTCGAACACCTTCACCACAATGCGTGCAAATTAAACTATGGTGTTTAAGACCGTGATCTCCCCCATCCGGATTTTTGCATCAATGGCATTTGCCGCTTTACCATAAGCAGGCATCCTGAGAGTAGTCGTGCATTTTTGCGGAGGAGAGAAGAAAAGTTTTCCACAACAATCCTTCCTCGGCTTGAAGTTGCCATCAACCTTCTCCACGCCTTCCACTACCCACAAGAACAAGATGTTTCTTCTCATCTGGTAGCGACAACAAAAGATAGTTTCACGAAATGTGGGAACATTTGTGGAGTAGTCCATGTACATAAGTCATCCACGGGCAATCCTATCAGGGGGAATCACTCTCCGGCCCTTGATGGAACCCTTGAAGTTTAGGACATGCCCCTCTATCTTCTCAGACTCCTCTTGGATCGATGCTCATCATCATCATCATTTTGGCATCCTCATCGTCGAAATCCAATGATGTGATGAGCTCGTTGAATATGAATTCGTCAAGATCATCATTTCCATAGCCATCATTCCACGTCGATTCCATGGGTGACCTAGATGTAATGACAAAATTGAAACCAACTCCGACATTTCATCGAACACGTAGAGCGCGAGGTGAAAATATGGGGAGTTTGACGTAGCGGGTGGCAACCTGATCAGCGACGGTGTGCGTTCGGACGTCCGGTTGAGAAACCCTGAGTTGGGAATGGCGGTGGAGCACCAATAGCGAGGGAAGTCCGGTGGTGGTTGTGCGGAGGAGGGCAAAAAAAGAAGAGGAGAGGGCTGCTCGAGCAAGGAGAGGGGAGGCGGATATGAGCGAATTGGCGCAAGCCCTATCTGACATGGTGGGCGTGTCCGAGCATCACCATATCCCCCAGATTATGCCGGATATGAGATACTTGCATTTAGGTTGGCTATATGCAGGACGGTTAGGTGGCTTTTTTCGTCAAGGCACTCACCGGACAGCTTGTCTGGACATTTGGAGAGGGGGTCCGGTTGTAGGTGCTCTAAGTTAGCGAAACGTTTTTCTACGTGTGTATTTTACATCACAAAAACGACCGACCAAGTGGGTTTTCGGGATTCATCCGGGTTTTTTTACCCGCGTATATTTTATACATGCGTTTTGTGCTGTAAAACGACCAATCAAGACCAACATGTGGTTGGATGGTTAGAGGGGCGGTGGTATCTTCAGCCCATCAGGTTCTAGTCCTGGTGCTCGCACTATTTCTGAATTTATTTCAGGATTTTCAACGATGCGCATTCAGTGGAACAGGACATTTTCGTCGACGGCGAGACTCCTACGGTAACTTCGGAAATCTCAAGATGATATGTCGGCTCAGTTTTTTAGAGGTGCTCACGGGTATACATGTGCTCACTTATAGAGATGGATGTATGTGCGTTTATATGAATGCTTGCGTCAGTACTGTATTAAAAAAAAGAGTCACCTAAAGTTTGCGCGGTCGTCACATCTAACCGAAAATAAGAAAAGGCCAACGCATCTAATAGATGATTTAGCAATTATCAGAATATAATAATTATTCAGGAGAACCCCTCCGTCTAACCCAATGCCATTATGAAAAACTAGCAAAAACTAACCCTTCAGCATCTCTAGCAGCTCGTCCAAACGGCTATGAGCTACTACCTCTATTTTTAAATGTAAACGTTTGGCAGTTTAAATTAAACTGCAAAAGTCTTATATTTAGGAATATAGGTTGTAGCAATTACTCAAATCAGCCTGATTATTCTGATTATTGTGTAAGACTAGCTGGTTGTGTATTGCATGAAGCTAACGTTTGTGCGAGTAATACTGTTGACAACTAGTTGTGTGTTACTTGAACTGGCCTTTACATATTAATCATTGTTACTAGGACGTTTGGAGATATTTAAAAAAAAACTAAAATGTGTCTATCTTGATTCAAATTTCATATGGGCTGAGTAGTGCAATTTAAATATCATGTTTTCATATTGAATTCTTTTGAGTTGTAGAACATCCAAAAGCGGCATCATTTCCTTTGCTAAGGGGAAAGGGAAAACAGATACAATTCTAAGGAGGCATTTGAATTCAAATAAATTCATAAACATTTACACCTCCAGTTAAAATTACTTTATATGGTTTGCGATCACTATATTTTATAACCGACTCGGGGCCTGGACTGACTCAACACAAAGCACCCACACACGCACATACGCACACAACCAGAACTCTATCCACAACATATCTACCCTTTAAACGTTGATGTAGCAGGTCATTCACTTCCGTCTCTTCTGAGACTCCACAAATGCAATAGTTGATGCAGTAGTCCTTCCCCGTCCCCTTTCCTTCCCTGAATCAAAATATTCATGGAATATAAACATATGTAGTCCTCAAACCAGCACCTCCAATAATTGGGGAAGCAGGTCTTCAGCCTCCTGGAGCATAACATCTCTGGCAACTGAAATCAGCACACCAATAAGCTTTATGGGTCAATAAAAATGCTTGTTATCTCAACTAATTAAACCAGCACAGCGTTAATCTTCAAACCAACAATTGCAGTAGATGATGCAACCAAGAATACCATGCCGAATAAGGTGTGTCCAATAGATGTTCCATTCACACAACGGATGTTTGCCTTGATCATAAGAAGATCTCTGTATAAATACTGCACTTTGATAACATTTGTTGCAGAACCCGAGGCTCACCAAACCAGTGTTACCGTCCAAGGTTGTTAGGCTGCTATAACTGCAAGCCCAACCATTGAGCACCACGGGCTTATCAGATCTCTTGAGTTGTGTGTTTCCTCCTCACATAGCTTACAACAGATGTTTCCCAACACTAGTGAAGTGATTGAATATTGAACCTTTTTTCCCTGGAAAAACAAGTCACGGTCAATATTAGACATCAAACTCAAGATAAAGAAAAAACCAACAGAAAAATTATATTCAAAAATAATATAAAAAGAAAAAATAACAAGATATATTATGGCCAATACACGCAGTATAATGCAAAATGAACCTGATAATAAAGTATCATCATATTTTATTAAATAAAGATATAAATTTAGATATTTATATTCACAAAATGGGCAACATTAAACTAAATAAAGAATCTAAAAGTCAGATCTACTATTATTTTAGATGTACTTATGAACAAAACAAAGTAATCATCATATTCATTTCATACTAATACATACAATGCAAACAACTTCTAATAATAACGATGCATAGATAGTCTATGTATGATTAACATATCAATTAACGGCAAAATCACAAACCAAAATAGATTTAACATCACGAGATAATTAACAA
The DNA here is from genome assembly GCF_904849725.1 of Hordeum vulgare subsp. vulgare. Taxonomy (NCBI): domain Eukaryota; kingdom Viridiplantae; phylum Streptophyta; class Magnoliopsida; order Poales; family Poaceae; genus Hordeum; species Hordeum vulgare. Next base: position 571,663,551 of record NC_058522.1, read on the forward strand.
CCCTAGAGCACTAGAGGCTTTATCACATGCCTTGGGTCCTCCACACACAAAACATATCTAATAGATAAAGTTACTACTCCCATATAAGTTATGCTCTTCCTTCGCACATAACTAACATTGGACATTTGTTAACAGTATGTTGAATATTGCATGTTATTTTTCTTAAAGAAACAACAATACCCATCAATACCAAAATAGAAATATCATACTCATGATAAAGAACCAACAGAAACAATATACATAAAAATATTTTTAAAAATTAATGACATTTAAGTAAATAGAAATCTGAAAATTAATACTTCCTCCGTCCCAAAATAAGTGTCTTAAGATTAGTACAGTTTTGTACTAGAGCTAGTACAAAGTTGAGACAGTTATTTTGGGATAGAGGGGGTAGTATTTTTCATTTTGTTTATTATATATCTATTAAAAAAACTATATACAACATTTTATTAATAAAGTTTTGAAAGCACCTCTATCATAAATGATCTATATACAATTAACAAAAAAATGAATATAAAAATATAAACCCACACAGATACCAAAATAAGATAATAATAATCATATAGCACCACAAACTTATCAAACGTTTTCTGTTTTCTCGAATATTGTATTAATTTCATTATGTTTATTATATATGCATTCAAAAAATATATAATAATTTGTATTTTCCAAATTATACATAATATTATATTATTAAAAATTTAAAAGCACCTCCCTCATAAATTATCTATATACAATTAAAAAATAATGAGTACAAAAAGTATAAACCCACACGGATTATAAAATGAGATAACAATAACCATATAGCACCACAAGCTTATCAAACGTCTTGTGTTTTTTCTCCACACAAAAACATAACTAATACATGATGTCATTGTTCCTAATAAGTTGTGCTCTTCCTCCCCACATAGCTTATACTCTGCATGTTTCACAAAAACTATTAACTAATTGGATATTGCATATCTTTTTCCTTAGGGAAGCAAGGAGGATCAATACAAGGAAAAACATGTCATAGTTATGTTGAAGAGCCAACATAGGATATTTTCAACAAGACATAGACAATAAAATGATATAATACAATCAATGTGCACTAAGATAGGATTGCTCCCTTTGTTATTTTTCTTAAGCATGCATTTTATATGTCGGTATAACGCAAAATGAACCCAATAGTGAACTAGCACTATTTCTTCTAGCGAATGAAGCTATACACTCAAAAACATGTTCACAAAGCAGGCGGCATTTTTACTCGCATTGGACTAAATAAATAATCTACATGTTGACTTGTTATTTTTAAATCTAGCACTCCCTACAACAGGCAAATTTGACAACAGGACAAGTAACTTTTAAATCTAAAGCTCCCTACAAGCATGACAAATATAGCACCTCACTAACAGACTAAGTGACATGCTAACTCCTATAGATCCATGCAAACAACTTCAAATCCTAAGATGATTTTTTAGTCTAGCACTCCCTACAATAGGCAAATTTGACAACAGGACAAGTTACTTTTAAATCTAAAGCTCCCTACAAGCATGACAAATATAGCACCTCACTAACAGACAAAGTGACATGCTAACTCCTATAGATCCATGCAAACAACTTCAAATCCTAAGATGATTTTTTAGTCTAGCACTCCATACAAGGAGGACAAAAATAACACCTCCGTAATAGACTAAGCGACGTGCTAATTCCTATAGATCCATGCAAACAACTTTTAATCCTAGCATGTTACCTTTGACAATTAACTATTGCATAATGCTAGTGATTTTTGAAATCACTCCCTCAATCATGCAATAAACCAAGAAACGAAGGAAAAAACATGCAAGCCATACACGTTAACATCATGAGATAATAATTAAACCAAGACATAACTTAGTAGCCCAACAATCTCACAACTAAAACAACATTAACATCAAAATCATGCACATCCAATGACAAACACCCACATAATTAAGAAATGCATCAAGTATACTCTAATAGTGTTAATAAGCATATGTCACGATAGGGTAAAAGATAAATCAATGACTTCCCAGTTCCATGTGATGCATCACTAGACGTAACAAAGTTATGAAGCATGGACTAGTAACCGCAACATCAAATTAGATGGTGAATAGACGCAGTAGATATGTAGAAAGAAATCGTCTATCCCCATCCTCTCTGATCAGCCTCCTACTCCTGAAAACAACAAGAATTACAAGTGTGTGAGCACATATATGCATACTCCCAGAAACAATATTAATTTTATAAAAATTAATATCATGAGAACCCAATCTTTGGTCACTTCTAGCACGGAACATGTTACTTTATCTAAAGTAAACAATGCAGGCAAGACTACTAAACCTTCTAAAACTGATATCCATACATGAATCGATTTATCTAAAGGTACAATCGCATGCAACGGTACTACAATGATGGCAATTTACTGTTATTATCTTCGTCTCTTGATTGATTGTGTCAATAGGTGATACATTGATCTGTTTGTGTGGATCCTTTTCAATTATCTATCTCAAAAATTCCTTTTGCATGTACATCGTCTAAATATAGACGAGGATATTCACATCTATATTCTGACAATAAAACTAAAATAACGAATGTTTGGAGAACCATAATCTGTGCGAAAGGCGTTTCTTAATTATCAAGTAAAATGCATCATAAGTCCTATAACTATTCGAGGTGTGTCACTTTAGTCCCGTAACTTCTAAAGTGCAAATTTGGGTCCAAAAACAATTTTGAGTCGTTCATCGCAGGTCCTAAGCTCGCGCGAGCTGCGTTGACTGTTTGACATGTCGCTTGGACCGATGCCACATCGACGAGAGGGACCTACCAGGCTAACCGATGAAGTGCATATTAGCAGGAAAACCCTTGGAAATCAGATCATTGTGAGGTTGAAACCTGATTGCCACTATGAATTAAAGATTTTGTGCAGCAGCTTGGTTATGAACTTATGATCCAAGTAAAGTTCAATGTATCTGGTTACTTCCTGGCATGAATTTGGATAATGGACTGAGAATTATTGATAAGAGATGCAGACTGTCTTAGTATGACTGCTGTTGTGCCAAAATTCAAGCATTTCAGGTTGTACATGGATCATGGTGACATTTATAGTGAGCTGAATATGGATGACATATGCATAATTGGCTCACCTACTTTGCGTGATGTCACGAGTCCTGGGAAGCCACAAGAAAGAGTTGGAAAGAGCTATGTTAGGTGTAGTCCTAGGATCAAGAGCCAGGCACAAAAAGGGAGACTGAATATGTCAGCTGGTCAAGAGAACACTGGACAGAGAGCCAAAGGGAGAAAACAATGACAGTGATAGAGATGATAATGATAGTGATTGTAGTTATGAAGATTGTGCTGACTCAGACAATGATGATGATAATCTGTTTGAGGAGCGGGTTGATGACTTCAATAAGAATGTTCGAGCAAAGAAAAATAAAGCAGTACAGTATGAGAGGGATAGTGACTATGAGACTGATGAGTTAGAATTGCCAGCTTCAGAGAATGATGGAAATGAATCAGAACATGAGATTGTTATAGAAAAAGGGAAGAAAAAGAAAGAAAAAAAGGTGAAGCTCAGGTCATTCAAGCCAGAGGAGATGAAAGCACCAACATTCACATTGGGTATGAAGTTCCCTACTGCAGCTGATCTTAGAAGGGCAATTCGAGAGTGCACTATTCAGAATAGGGTTGCAATCAAGTATGCAAAGAATGATAGACAAAGAATTAGTGCACACTGCTCCGATGACTGTCCATGGTATCTATTTGCAGCACCTGACAGCAGAACCACAAGTTTTGTGATGAAAACTTATGTGGGGGATCACACCTGCAGTGAAGAATGGGAGGTTCATGGATTCACATCAAGATATCTAGCAGGCAAGTATTTGGAGAAGTTAAAAGGCAGACGAAAAGATGGCATTGATGAATTTTGCAAGGTTGGTGCAGAAGGACTACAACATGATCCCAACAAGGAGCAAGCTACCAAGAGCTAGAAGGATAGCAATAAAGCAGATTCATGGACATGAGGAGAAACAATACTCAATGATGTGGGACTATGCACAAGAGATCTGAATGTCCAACCCCCGGAGCAGCATGTTTATCAAACTTAAAGATGGCAGATTCTACCAATGTTGTCATTAGATGCTTGTAAAAGAGGCCTTTTAGCTCAATGTAGGCCTGTTATCTGTGTTGATAGGTGCCATCTTAAAACAAAATATGGTGGACAATTGTTGACTGCTGTAGGGATTGATCCAAACAATTGTATTTTCACCATTACTATGGCTGTAGTTCAAGTGGAGGACACACCAACATGGAAGCGGTTTCTACAGACTTTGAAAGATGATTTGCACATAGTGGACACCGCACCTTGGATCGTGATGAGTGATAGACAAAAAGGACCAACAAATGTTGTTACTGCTCTATTCCCTGATGCACAACACAGGTTTTGTGTGAGACACCTTTACCAAAAATTTGCAAAAAAGTAGAAGGGCGAGAACCTGAAGAACAAGTTATAGACAATTGCAAGGTCCTACTACAATGAAATTGACTGGAGAAAAAAACATGGATGACATGAAGGAATTAAATCTGGAAGCGTACGAGTACTTAGAAGCAATTGAACCAAGTTCCTGGTGCATGGCTTTTTTCCAAGATTTACCAAAGTGTTACCTGCTCCTAAACAATAATTGTGAGATCTTTAATAAGTAAGTTTTTGTTGCTTTTTTCCAGTCAAATCCCTTTTGGTATATATTTTTCCATTCTAGTTCTGGATAGTGCACTATCTCGTCGCTATGTCGGCGATATAGGTGGTTCGAATTTACATTATGAACTGACATTGTTTTTACGAATGAAGGTGGATACTTGATGCTAGAGAGCTGCCTGTCATGAGCATGTTCAAAAAAATCAAAAATCAATTGTCGACAAGGTTTTATAGCAAGAACAAGGAAAGTGAAGAGTGGTGTGGAACAATTTGTCCTAAGATCAGAAAGATACTTGATAAGAATGCAGAAATGGCTAATAATTGTCAGGCATTGCCTTCTGGCAAAGGCATCTTTGCTGTCTTAGGCCACTTCCAATACATTGGTGCTAAGATGGAGTGCTAAGCACATTAAATAGTTTAGCAACTAATACCCCCAATGTGTAGGTGCTTAGCTTGTTGTAGCTAAGCATCCTTATTTAATGATTTCGCAACTAAAGTTGTTCATGCATTGGTGGATTTCTTTCATTTAAGTGTTTTGCCTAGGTTTACGTGCTTGGCGTTGTTTCTTCCTGGGGTCACCACACTCATCTCTCTCCTTTTAATTACACTACCACATCAGATTTTTCGACTACATGGCAGCCTTAGCACCTGTACAAGGTGGAGCATTGGGAGGGGCCTTAAGACTCATTGGTGAGTACAAGGTTGACATAAACAAATACACATGTTCATGCAGAACTTGGCAGCTAATAGGCATACCATGTAGGCATGGCATTCCTTGTCTCAGAGGTGAAAGAATCAAACCAGAAGATTTTGTCTCTCCATGCTATAGTATTGCAGCATTCAAGAAAGTATATGGTGAAGTTATTATGCCTTGCAGAGAACCAAGAGAGTGGGAAAAGATGAATGTTGCCCCAGTCTTACCACCACTATATGAAAAGCATGTTGGGAGGCCTAGCAATAAAAGAAAGAAAAATCCTGTAGAGACTGATGAAGGAAAGTTGAGCAGATATGGTGCAGTTTCTCATTGCAGTATTTGTAGGTCGGCTGATCATAACAAACGAACTTGCCCTGAAAAAGGTAAACAGGGACAACAAGCTAATCCAGGGCAAAGGCAGCAAGATAAGGCAGGGCAAGGGAAGCAACCTGAGGCAGGGCAAGGGCAGCAAGATGAGGCGGCGCAAGGAGAAACCTCAATTCCTAAGCATATTGCAAAAAAGACAAAATTACCAGTGAAGAGAAGGATTAGTTCAACTGCTCAGGTAGCAATTACTAGATAATTTTCATTTTATTACTTCTAGTTAGTTACTCCCTCTGTTCCTAAATACTTGTTGTTGGGGAGAACTAGATTAGTCTCCCCAACAACAAATATTATGGTACAGAGGGAGTAGTTGCTAACTAAAATCCAAAACTATTGAACTGTAGACAACATCTTCTGCAAGAGTGGTTGGATCTGGTGTGATACAAGTGTGTGAGCAGAACATGTCTATGCTGGACATACTGATGCAATCTGTAAGTTCTTTTGAATTTTGTAAATCTCATGCAAACTCATCTATTCCAAAACTGATGTAATACATATTTGCACCTTTACAGTCACAACCATCCCAAGAATCCCAGGCACCAAGACCTCTTCCTGAAAATCATTTTCTTGCAAGCCAAATAGCGCCGAAGAAGAAGAAAAGGAAGGAGAAGATCAGGGACAAGGAGAATGTTCTTCCTAGGAAAATGAAGTAGAAGTTCAAGTGAATATGCCTTCTATTGGACAGAACTTGGTTTCTTTTTGGACAAGGCTTAGTTTATTTTGGACAGATAGAGATGGTTAGGGCCTTCTCAAGTTGGTGGCTTTATTTTGGACATAGTTACTACGTATGTAATGTGGTGATGCATCATGCATAGTGCAACCCAGTACCAAATTACATAGTTGCAAGCTTTAGTGTGTATCTATGTTTATGTAAGAGCACTCTTCAAGTAATGACAATATGCTATGCTACTTCATGGAATTGTGGCAATTCTCATCTGTATATATGTCTGTTAAGTTTCAACATTATCATTCAGTTCGCTGGATCATTTGCCCGCGTCGGCATGTTCCTGCTGCATCGACATGGCACAGTGTCAGCGGCCGCGAATAGCATGAACTGATGAGAGAGATATGATATTGCAAAGAGGGCCGATGCTAGAGAGGGCAACGGATTTAATGGGCCAAATTGCAAAATGTCTCAACTGCCGGTGGCGGTAATCCCTCCACCACGCGCCCTGGGTCGTTGTGGCACCAGGTTCAGGAGACACGTCAGCCAGCCAACACTGCTCAGGACAGCTTAGAACCTGTGATGGACGACTTAAAATTGTTTTGGAACCTAAATCTGCACTTTAGAAGCTATAGGACTAAAGTGACACACCTCGAATAGTTATAGGACTTATGACGCATTTTACTCTTAATTATCATATCAAAATAAGTAACGTACAACACAGCCAATCACAACTGATATGTGGACAGCTGATCATCAAAAGAAGGGCTACATAGCTATCACAGCCCACTTTATTGATGATAATTGGAACCTTAGGAGTGTTATATCATGAGATATTAAACTTATCAATACTGCTGTCTTAAGATTATCAATGCTGCTATCTTGGGCATATGAATGTTGTTGTCTAGTAACTTGTCAATGCTTATTGCATAGTGTTTAGGTTCATTTATGTGCCAGCTCCACATATTGCAGAGGCTGTAGCAGATGAACTATAAACTTTGGTTGCTTGGAAATCTTGATGTGAAGCTTTCTGCCGTGACTGTGGATAACTGCACCTCAAATGACAAGGCAGTTGATATGTTGCTGAATAAGATAGGGAAAGAAAACTAATGCTGAAAGGTATGATGCTTCACATGCGATGTAGTGCACATGTTCTGAATTTGATAGTGAAGGATGGTTAGGATGTGTTGAAAGCTGCTAAAAAATTCATGAGTGTAGCATTTTGGACAGCCACCCCAGAAAGAGTAGAGAAATTTAAGGAAATTGCTAAGTTTCAGATAGAAAATATGGGAAAACAATCGGTACTTAACTGCAAGACTAGATGGAACTCTACTTTCACCATGCTCCATACTGCTTCACCTCATAAGGATGTGTATGAGCGTGCAAAGAAGGTTGAGAAGCTATATGACTGCTATCCTAGTGATGATGAATAGGCTTTTGCTTCTGATGTACTACCTCCGTTTCAAATTATAAGATGTTTTGGATATTTCAATATGGACTACCTACGGATTGAAATGAGTGAACAAACGCATTAAAATGTGTCTATATACATCGGGATCAGAAAAAAGCTAGAACATCTTATAATTTGGACGGAGGGAAGAGTAAAGACTAAAGAGGCTAGAACTATTCTCTGAAACAACTGAATTGTTCTCCGGAACTGATTGTTTCACTGCCAATATTTATTTCCCCAAGATTTCTGAAATCAAAGAGGAAACGAGACAGTGGTACACTGTGGTGATACACCTATAGTGATAAGCTAAGAAACACCGGTACGTCCTGAGTATAGCGAATCTGTACCGGATACCATAACTAATACGGATTCATCTCTGATACATTGCAGTAAAGTATATCAGTAATAAAAACAAAGAAGTTAACTCCCAACACATGTTGGATACTTCTAATGATACTTCCCCGATATCGACCAGCCCAGCAAGACTAAACCCTACTTTTCCAATACGGCAGATTTTAGGTGATAAGGTAACTAGGCACCCTGAAGAAGTGAATATATGTAAATATGGTTTAGAAATATCTTACTTCATGTGAAGCAAACGAATTACAGCCAAAAACTATTATGGATGGTGGACAATCAAATAAGAAATTTCAAAAATAAAATTGATTTAGAAAACATACCAGTGGACCTGCCGAGGTAAACACACTAAAAAGGCGACGGACAGCAGGTGGCTCTTCGTTGAACCTGTTGATGAGATCAGTAGCAGCCTCAATCGCCTGATGAAGCCGTGCTAAACCAGCGGTAAGAACACCACTGGTACGGCCAAATTTGAGTGCGACTTTTTGCAGGAAATCGTGTCGACTCTCCCTCAGGCCTCGTAGTTCAATATGCGCAGTAGCAGTATCAATCGCAGTGCTCCTTAAACGTCCATTTATCCAGTTGAGCTCCCTGAAAGCGTACTCAATAAACGATGACAGCCGCCTTGACTGAGCACGGTCAAGGGATGCAAGAAGCACGGGATCGAAGGCCGGCCGTGAGCTCCCCAGCCTTAGCGTGATAAGACGAGCGTACTTCAACGATCCACGGTTGGGATAGAACCTGTCATGGAAGATACCCATGACCTTACGGTGCCCAAACTTCACAGCAGCTGTCGTGAGGAAGGCCGCGTTGCCCGCAATGACACCAGTCTGTAGGTCGTTGGCGAGTTTGGCGAGGCTGCCAGCCCGCTCCCGTAGATCTTCGAAGGTCGTGCGCGTGGCCCGCAAGGAGCTGAGCACTACCTGCACATGCATAGGCAAACGAAGCCACGGGTGCTCCTCCCCGCCACCAAAAGCCCCGCCGCCAGCCCCGCCACCAAAAGCCCCCTGGCCGCCAGCCCCGCCACCAAAAGCCCCCCCGCCGCCTGCCGCCGCCATCACCGCCAGGTACAACCGGATCCGCGCCGCCGTCAGAGTATGTGGGGGAGGGGAGGGGCGAGAGTGTGGGATGGCGAGAGTGTGGGGATGGTGCGTGTTTCGTGCGAAGTTAGACACCGGTCCAGCGCTTCTGGGCCGGCAAGAGGTTCGTTTTCCGCGAGCGCTTACCTTAGTCTGGGCACAGTGGGACTAACTTAGATAGTATTGTATCATGTAGATAGTATTGTATCATGTATTTGAGACTAGTAAACATGCTGATGTGGCAGATAATTAAAAAAAAAAGATTAGAATAACATAGGTAAATACAGTAACATGTTAAATATTATGCTATTATGTGTCATGCATGTTAATAAATAAGGTCATCTATGATACTAGTTTGTGATACTATGCACTACAAAAGTAGTATCATACAATAATATCATATATATGATACTCCCCACTATGACCAGCCTTACGTGATCTTTTTGACCCTGTTTTTTTTTCAAATGCTAAAAAGTGCATGTGTGCTCGTTGGTTGTCCCGAGCGCACACCCTCGCACGCCGTCCGATCGATCGGTAGCGCTGGTGCCGCTCGGTCGGGGCGATAGCCAGCCCGATCCATTTAAGGCAGGTGGCGTGCGGTCGAATAGTCCATCCCCTGTCCCCCGTCCTCGCCACGTCGCTTTCATCGCCCTCCCCCATCACTCGCCTAGAAAGAGAAACGACTCCTTGCATTTGAACCGCCGCTCCTCTCTCCTTTCTCCGGCAAAGAATCCGACGATTCCTCGACATCCCTTCTTCCTTTTTTCTATCGCGTGGCGATTCCAGCCGTAGGATTCGTGTTCCGGCGAGCGCCGGAGCATTTGGTGCGGTGGTGATGCTCTAGGCCGCGTAGGGGTCGAATCTACCGGTGAGGGAGAGGAATGGCAGCTAGCAAGGCGTAGGAAGGAGCGGTGGTGCGGTGATTGATGGAGGAGGTCGAAATCGACGTCGGAACCTCGGTAATTTGCTTGTCCATCAGCTTGCAGCATCCCCCTGTCATTTTCCTCTCTCTGCGCGGTGGACGGGTCGTATAGTGTGCTTGCTTGCATGCGGTCCTGGTAGTCTCAATTTCTCGTAGATTACCGGTGCGGTGGTGCACATGTAGGTTGAGATCCGGGAAAGTTAGGATCCGGGGGTTCTAGTTTCAGCTTCAATTTGAGGAGGAGCTCGATATTTTGTGATATCCGGGACAAAATTCCTGACATCGTGGTCAAAGTAGTGGGGGCAGTCGTCCAAGTGATAGAGTGGCATTGGCTATTGCTTGGATTAGGGGATTTTGCAGTAGCTATTGCTTGTTTTTGGAGTGTTTTTTTCCTAGGGGTTCTATGAGATATGTACGGGAGGTATGTCACATGGCATTTAAGCTCTGCTTATAGTTTAGTGACATTGTTGTCCTTGTTTTCCATGGCACAAGCTGCTGATTATTGTATGTAATTTTCTATGCATTTTGCCTAACAGTTGTTTTGTTAGTTGCCTATTGTCTGATGTTTTTTTGCTTAAATGAAGACGTCAACTTGCATGTGCATTTTGTTGCTTTTTTGGGTAATGTTGTAATAGTTGTTTAGTAATTGCGTGTTATTTTTCATTCTTCTGTGTAATACATATATGTAAACTTGCTTGTGCATTAGTGTTTTGTGTTTTAGCTGTTAACTTGTTCTTTTTTTAGTTGCTTGTTTTTGTTAATGTTTGGCCTAGTAAAGGGATGTCATCATCCGCGTTGTTTGTGATGGTTTTTAGTGTAATTTTTTGTGATAGTTGTTTTTATTTAGTTGCCTCTTGATGTCAATATTGTTGCCTAATATAGATAAAGCACTTGCCCGTGAAGTAGTTAACTGTGCACCAATGCATGCAGGAATTAATGGCTGGGAGTAGTAAGGGTGTTAAGAGAGACCACGTGTCAGTAAACCCCAATGCTCAACCTCTTGATGTTACCACAGATAATCAAACAACCAAAACAGAGGTGTTGATGATTCATTTTTATAATATCCTATTTATGGTGTTGATGTTCCATGTGTTGTATATAATTGGCAGGAGTTTTTTTCTATGGTGCGGTGTTGACGACTCATGTTTCTGTTTTCGTAGGATCGTATTGATCTGCGCATGATTGGGTACAAGCGTCGTCGGAGCGGCTCAAAACTGGCTGCAAGTCGTGGGTCGCCCATGATTGGGTACATTGCTAGTAACATGGACTTACCTGAAGACACTGATAATGAGCAGGAAAATAATGAAGACACCCCTGAGCCTAACAAAGATGTTGAAGATTGTCCTAGAAAAACAAAGCGCCAGAAGACTGTAGGAAATGGGCAATATAGTATTTGCCTCTTTTCTCTGTTACATTTGCCCAATTTATTGTTTGTGAGTTGCCAGTAAACATAATTGTATACAAAATGATCATATCGTTTAATAGGTTTTTTTGGTGATTTTGTTTTGTTTCGGGTTTCTAGGAACAGTGGATCGCCTGCAAGGTTGTATAAACTAAACAAATCGCTTATTCCTGCCCAGAAGGGTGTCATTATTAGCAAAGAGTTCGATGGTTTGTTGGACCTCGGAGCCACTAGCATGGCGATGCAGATCTCACCCCAATGGATCATGAAGCACTATGACCCCGAGATGTCCCAAATTCTTATACCAGGCAGGGGGAAGATTCCGGTAGATGCATCCTGCATGCATATGTTGGGGAACGTTGCATGGAAAACAAAAAATTGTCTACGCACATGAAGACCTATCATGGTGATGATCTTCTATGAGAGGAAGATCGGATCCACATACCCTTGTAGATCGCTAAGCGGGAAGCATTAAGAAATGCGGTTGATGTAGTGGAACGTCTTCGCGATCCAAATCGCCGTAGTCCCACAATCCGTCCAGATCTAGCGTCGAACGGACGTCACCTCCGCGTCAGCACACGTACACCTCGACGATGATCTCCGCCTTCTTGATCCAGCAAGAGGAGGCGGAGAGGTAGATGAGTTATCCGGCAGCACGACGGCGTGACGACGATGGTGATGGAGCTAGTCCAGCATGGCTTCGCCAAAGCACCGTTGAAAACTAGACTAGAGGAGAAACGAATCTAGAGAGAGGGCAACACGTGGCTGATTATTGTGTCTCAAAAAACCCTCAAAACCTCTAGTATATATAGGAGGAGAGTAAAGGAGGCAACCTTGGCCCCTACTCCAAGGAGAAGGGGTCGGCCGAACCAAGGAAGAGTCCACCTTCCCTTGTGGGAAGGTGGACTACTTTGGGAGGACTCCTCCTTCCCTTCCTTTAAAAGGTCTTTTACCTTTTTATCTCTTCTCCTAGCCGCATGGGCCTTTGAGAGAGGCTTTGGCCAGCCCACCAGGGGCTGATTGTGACAGCCCGAGACCAACGCTCCAAAAGATTCCCCTTTTATTCTGTTGCTGCCGTGTGATTATTTTAATTGTCGCATCATCATCGCATCATACGCATCATCTGCATTGCATCGGCACTCCGTTGCCGCCAGTTTTCAAAACTTGCATCCGTTATTAGTTGCGGGTTCTCTCCGCGTTCGTCGTTGACCGTGTAGAGCCCAAGCACACTCGCACGCGCCCGCGGCATCGTCAAAATCTTGTTTTTAAAAGTGCGTATAAAATATTCTCTGGTAGGGTTGAAACTTGGCGCGCGGTCTTATTTAGCGTAGGTAGGCCGCCTGCCAAATTTCGTCGTAATCAGAGTCCGTCTGGTACCCGAAGGGTCGACCGTAGCGGCATCGTCTTCGGTTATCCGTCGGACGTGCTTCGGTGTTTTAAAAACTCGTTGCCGAGTCGCCCGTTTTCCCTCTCATCTCCGGCTAGCCACTCTACACAGCCACTTAGCCGTCCCCGCGTGCGAGTCCGTTCGATTCCGATCGCGCGGTTGAAACCGGGGTGAAATTCTGCTAAACCTAGCCCCTCATTGTTATAAATAGACCTCCCATGCCATTTTAGACAGCAAATCCCCTCTCTCCTCGATTTGCGTACATAACCCTAGCCTCCTCTCTCCTCCCTGATACGTCTCCAACGTATCTATAGTTTTTGATGGTTCCATGCTATTATCTTGTCAAACTTTGGATGTTTTGTATGCCTTTTATATCTTTTTTGAGACTAACTTATTAACTCAGTGCCAAGTGCCAGTTCCAGTTTTTTTCGTGTTTTTGACCCTTTTCAGAGGAGGATTTTAAACGGTGTCCAAACGGAATAAAACTTCCGAAAATATATTTTCCGGAACAGAAGATACGCACCAGACTTGAGAACCAAGGCAGGGGCCACAAGGGGACCCCACAAGCCCCCTAGGCGCGGCCAGGGGGCCCGCGCCTAGCAGGCTTGTGGGCCCCCTGTGGCACATCTGCCCTACCTCTTCCTCCTATAAATCCAGAAAAGTTCCAAAACTGAAGAAGGGATCCACGAAAATACTTTTCCGCCGCCGCAAGCTTCTGTCTCCGCAAGATCCCATCTGGGGCATGTTCTGGTGCCCTGTCGGAGGGGGATTCGGATAAGGAGGGCTTCTTCATCAACACCATGACCTCTCCGATGATGCGTGAGTAGTTCACCATAGACCTTCGGGTCCATGGCTAGTAGCTAGATGGCTTCTTCTCTCTCTTGGATCTTCAATACAAAGTTCTCCATGATCTTCATGGAGATCTATCCGTTGTAATCTTCTTTTGCGGTGTGTTTGTCGAGATCCGATGAATTGTGGATTTATGATCAGATTATCTATGAATCTTATTTGAGTTTCTTATGATCTCTTATATGCATGATTTCATATCCTTGTAATTCTGTTCGAGTTGTGGGTTTTGTTTGGCCAACTTGATCTATGATTCTTGCAATGGGAGAAGTGCTTGGTTTTGGGTTCGTACCGTGCGGTGACCGCACCCAGTGACAGAAGGGGTAGCGAGGCACGCATCATGTTGTTTCCATCAAGGGTAAAAAGATGGGGTTTTCATCATTGGTTTGAGTTTATCCCTCTGCATCATGTCATCTTGCTTAAGGTGTTACTCTGTTCGTCATGAACTCAATACACTAGATGCATGCTGGATAGCGGTCGATGTGTGGAGTAATAGTAGTAGATGCAGAAAATATCGGTCTACTTGTCTCGGATGTGATGCATATATGTATGATCATTGCCTTAGATATCCTCATGACTTTGCGCGGTTCTATCAATTGCTCGATAGTAATTTGTTCACCCACCGTACTATTTGCTATTTTGAGGGAAGCCTCTAGTGAACACTATGGCCCCCGGGTCTACTTCACACCATATTTTCAGCCGTACAATTTTACTTCGTTGCACTTTCCGCTTTTAGATCTCACTTTGCAATCAATCTTGAAGGGATTTACAACCCCTTTATAGCGTTGGGTGCAAACTCTTTTGTGTTTGCGCAGGTACTCTGGACTTGACGCGATTCTCCAACTGGATTGATACCTTGGTTCTCAAACTAAGGGAAATACTTACTGCTCATGTGCTGCATCGCCCTTTCCTCTTCTAGGGAAAAACCAACGCAAGCTCAAGAGACGACAGAAGGATTTCTGCCGCCGTAGCAGAAGGATTTCTGGCGCCGTTGCCGGGGAGAATCAAGTCAAGACCTCATCCAAGTAAGTTTCACAAACTCATCTCTTGCATTTACTTTTTTGCCTCTCGTTTCCCTCTCCCCCACTTCTGAAAAACAAAAATTGATAGAAATATTTGCCTTTTTCGCTTGCTTTCCTTTGCTTGTGTGCTATGTGCCTTCAATATGCTTGCATCTTCGCTTGCTGAAAATCTAGTGATATGGATCCTCACCCACTTGCTAATCTCTTTAAGAGATCCAATTATGTTGAACCATTTGCTAGTGAGTTGAGTGCACTTGACTTCCTCTATGGAGTTTTGCTTGAGATGCGTGAATCTGAAAATCGTGATGAAGAAATTTATGAAGTGATTCATGAGGGCTCCTTGAATGAAAAGCATGATTGCAATGATTTCATTATAAATTCTATTAATGACAATCATGCTAAAAATATGCAAAACCCTAAGCTTGGGGATGCTAGTTTTGCTATGCCCACTACTTGTTGCAATGATCATGATTGGGGTAATGATTTTTCTTATGATTTTGAAAATTTGTTTAAGCCTCATGATGAATATGATACTTGCAATGATATTGAAAGTGGGTTTGGAGAAGTCATGACTTTAGTTGATGATAATCCCACTATTTTTGAAGAGCGTCAACTTTGCATGCATGTGGATCATGAAAATAATATCCTTTGTGATAGCTATTTTGTTGAATTTGATTATGATCCCACATGTAATTGCTATGAGAGAGGAAAATATTGTGGTAGACACTTTCATGTTACCAAATTACCTCTCGTTATGTGGACATTGCTATTGTCTCTTTCTTCTTCCTTGCATATGGCAACTATTGGTTGTCTTGACAATCTGTTTTCCTATAAAAATGCCTATGCATAGGAAGTATGTTAGACTTAGATATGTTTGTCACATGTTTCATGATGCTCTCTTCGTGTCCGATTGCTATCTTTTATGTGAGCATCATTGAATTATCAATGCCTAGCTAAGGGCGTTAAACAATAGCACTTGTTGGGAGGCAACCCAATGAATTTATCTTTTTCTTCCTGTTTTGTTGCGTCCACACCATCATAATTCTGTTATGATTGTGTTTTTTGTGTTTGACCCAAGCAAAACCTTTATGACTAGTTTGGTGTTGGTTGTTTGATCCTGCTAGAAAAAGACAGAAACTTTTCGCTCACGAAATTATTTTTCATTTTTATTCAGAAATAGTTTTTGAGTTGATTCTTTTTTCTGCTGGTTGATATGCCTTTTTCCCAGGCTGTAGTAATGTTTCAGAATTTTTGAGGTACCGTAAGTATACGAAGTATACAAATTGCTACAGATTGGTCTGTTTTTGACAGATTCTGTTTTTGTTCAGTTGGTTGCTTGTTTTGATGAAACTATGGATAGTATCGGGGGTACTAGCCATGGAAAAGTGATAATACAGTAATATAACACCAATATAAATAGAAATCAAGATTGCTACAGTACCTAAAGAGGTGGTAGTTTGTTTTCTTGTGCTAATGATATCACGAGTTTCTGTTTAAGTTTTCTATTGTGAAGGATTCAAGTTTTGGGTGATGTTCTCATGGACAAATAGATAAAGAGTGGAAAGACATCAAGCTTGGGGATTCCCAAGGCATCCCAATCCAAATTCAAGGACACCAAAAAGCCTAAGCTTGGGGATGCCCCGGGAAGGCATCCCCTTTTCGTCTTCAATCCATCGGTAACATTACTTGGAGCTATATTTTTATTCACCGCATGATATGTGTTTTGCTTGGAGCGTCTTGTATCGTAGGAGTCTTTTCTTTTTGTTGTGTCACAATCATCCTTGTTGCACACCTTTTGAGAGAGACGTGCACTCATCGTGAATTTGCTAGAATGCTCATTATGCTTCACTTATATCTTTTGAGCTAGATAATTTTTCTCTATGTGCTTCACTTAGATCTTTTAGAGCACGGCGGTGCATGACTTGGTAGTTGGTTTGTGCTATGAAAGTAGTCCCAAAGGTGATAGGTGCCCAAAGAGGATACAAAAAACTTCCATATTCATGTGCATTGAGTAGAAAGAGAAGTCTGATTCCTCTCAATTAGTCTTGAGACGTGGATTTGGTAATATTAAGAGTTATGTTAGTAGGGTGTTGTGAATCTAGAAATACTTGTGTTGAAGTTAGTGATTCCCGTAACATGCACGTATGGTGAACCGATATGTTAGGAAGTCGGAGCATAATTGATCTATTGATTGTCATCCTTTGTGTTGCGGTCGGGATCGCGCGATGGTTAACACCTACCAACCCTTCCCCTAGGAGTATGCGTTTAGCACTTTGTTTCGATTACTAATAAAAACTTTCGCAACAAGTATGTGAGTTCTTCATGACTAATGTGAGTCCATGGTATAGATGCACTTTCACCTTCCACCATTGCTAGCCTCTCTAGTACCACGCAATTCTCGCCGGTGCACAAACCCACCATATGCCTCCCTCAAAACAGCCACCATACCTACCTACTATGGCATTTTCATAGCCATTCCGAGATATATTGCCATGCAACTCCCACCGTTCCGTCTCATGACTTGTGTCGCCACTCTCATATTGCCATTGCATGACCGTAAGATAGCTAGCGAGATGTTTCAACATCATACGCCAAGCTAGATCGTTGCACACCCCGGTACACTGCCGGAGGCATTTCCTATAGAGTCATCATCATAATAAGCTTTGAGCTGTGAGTAAATAAAAGTGTGATGATCATCATTATTAGAGCATTGTCCCATGTGAGGAAATAAAAAAAGGCCAAAGTTGCCCAAAAAAAAGAGAGAGAGATGAAAAGAGGCCAAAGAGCCCCAAAAAAAGAGAGAGAAAAAGAGAGAAGGGACAATGCTACTATCTCTTTCCATACTTGTGCTTCATAATAGCACCATGTTCTTCATGATTGAGAGCCTCTCATTTTGTCACCACCATATACTAGTGGGAATCTTTACTATATGACTTGGCTTGTATATTCCAATGATGGGCTTCCTCAAAATTGCCCTAGGTCTTCGTGAGCAAGCAAGTTGGATGCACACCCACTAGTTCTCCTTTTGAGCTTTCACATACTTATAGCTCTAGTGCATCCTTTGTATGGCAATCCCTACTCATTTACATTGATATCTATTAATGGGCATCTCCATAGCCATTTGATACGCCGAGTCCATGTGACTATCTCCTCCTTTTTGTCTCACAACCACCACCACACTCTATTCCACCTATGCTATATCCATGGCTCACGCTCATGTATTGCATGATAATTGAAAAAGGTTTGAGAAAGTAAGAGTGCGAAAACAATTACTTGGCAAATACCGGGGTTGTGCATGATTTAAATTAGTTGTGTGGGGATGATGGAGCATAGCCAGACTATATGATTTTGTAGGGATAACTTTCTTTGGCCTTGCTATTTCGAAAATTCATGATTACCTTGCTAGTTTGCTTGAAGTATTATTGTTTTCGTGTTAATAGCAAACTATTGTTTTGAATCTTACGGATCTGAACATTCATGTCACATGAAAGAAGTTACGAAGGACAACTATGCTAAGTAGCATTCCACATCAAAATTTCAGTCTTTATCACTTCCCTACTCGAGGACGAGCACGAGTTAAGCTTGGGGATGCTTGATACGTCTCCAATGTATCTATAATTTTTTATGGTTCCATGCTATTATCTTGTCAAACTTTGGATGTTTTTTATGCCTTTTATATCTTTTTTGGGACTAACTTATTAACTCAGTGCAGAGTGTGTGACAGCCCGGTGCCGACGTTCCAGAAGATTCCCCTCTCTTTCCATTTTCGTCATGTGATTTATTTTATTTGTCGCATCATCATCGCATCATGCGCATCATCTGCATTGCATCGGCATCTCCGTTGCCGCCCGTTTTCAAAACTTGCATTCGTTAGTAGTCGCCGGTTCTCGTCGTTGTCCGTTCCGAGCCCCGGATGGACACGCACGCGCCCGCGGCACCGTCGAAACCCTGTTTTAAAAGTGTGCTTAAAACTTTCTCTGATCGGGTTGAGATTTGACATGCGGTCGTGATTAGTTATAGCTAGGCCGCCTGTCGAATTTCGTCGCGATCGGAGACCGTCTGGTACCCGAACCGTCGCCCGTAGCGGCACCGTATTCGGTCTACCGTCGGACGCCTGTCGGTGTTTTAAAAATTCGTGTCGCGCCGCCCGTTTCCCCTCTCGTCTCCGGACATCTACACAACGCGGCCACTTAGCACGTCACGCGTTCGGAATTGATCAGTTCCGACCGCGCGGTTGAAACCGGGGCGAAAAACCGCTAAACCGAGCCCCATTTTTCCTTATAAATACCCCCCCATGCCATTAATTAGACAGCCCCTCTTCCCTGCCTCGTTTTCCGCGCCCCACCTACCAAACCCTAGCCGCCCCCACAGCCTGTCTCCCACCTCCAGCCGCCGGGCCCGCCCGAGCCCGGGTCAGGCCCGCCGAAGCCCATCTCGGCCCGAGGCTAACCCTAGCCGACCTCCCGCGCCTTCGCCGTTGGCCGCCGCCTCCTGCCCGCTGCAGCCCGAGCCGCCGTTCCCCGCGCCTCCGGCGACGCCCGCCGGCCGCCCAGTACGCGTCCCGCCGCCTGCTCGCTTCGCGAAGCCCTCCTCGCCGGAGAGCTGCAGCACCGGCCGCAGCCGCCGCCATGGCCGCCGCCCACGCCGTGCCACGGTTCCCCGCCGGTCTCCCACGTCAGATCCGGCCGCCCCACGCCCGGAGCCGGCCGCCTGCATCAACTGACGGAGGGCGTGCCTCGACCCCGCCGGATCGAGCCGCCGGTCGCCGCCATGGCTCGCTCGCTCGAGGGGACGAAAGGCGAGCGCGAGCGCCTCGTTCTTGAGCGGCGTGCCTGGGCCGCACCAGCTGCTCGCGAGCTGGGCCCCGCGCGGGCCGAGGCCAGTTCGGCCCACCCCCACAGCAGCGCCCGAGCCAGGCCAGGCTCCCTCGGCCCACTGCGCTAGGGGAACCAGGCCGGCCTGCCTCCCTTCGCCGAGGCCCTCTGGTGAGCCGCCTTTGTACTCCGCCCAGTGCGCTGTTTAGTTAGATTGCGCCTCCAGATTCGGCCCGATAGACATTTAGTTTTATTTTTCTTTTCGGTTTAGTTATTTTCAGATTTTGCTAATTATTTTAGACGCCTGTATCTTTAGTTCCGTTAGTCGGATCGAGGTGATCTTTATATCGATTTGGTGTAGAATTTCATGTAGAATATGATTTTGAAACTTGCATATTTATTTAACGCTGTTTAGAGTGCCTAATGCCTCGTTTTACGTGCTGATTAGCTAGGATCCATTCCGTAGTTAATTTCCGTGCGTATCCGGATTGCCCGTATGCCATAGATTTTATGTCCATGTTTTAGGGACCATATTTCTATGTATTTTAGAACGGTCACTCGTATTTTTCCGTGTAGGGTTTTGCCGGTAGTTTATTTTCCCGTTTAGAGGTATTATCTCGCATTGTTGTGTAGCGTTATTATGTGTTGCAAACCCCACATATTCTATATGTTTTCGGGGTAGAAAAATCTCATGGATTTTTCTGTGCAATTAGCTTTAGCTTTTGAGGAAATTAGTTCGCGAGATATATTGCCGTGATGCCCTCTTGTTTAATTCGTAGGATTTATTCCGTGCCTCGTTTGAATTAGTTGTCAACTAGAGAGTTGATCTTGGATGTTTTGATTAGCCCCTGGTATTTTTAGTTGCAATAGAAATGCATGTTTAGGTGTTGTTTGACTGCCCTCGAGTTGCTTGAATAGTGCTGTTTCAGAGGAGCTGAAATATTTCTAAGTTTGGAATCTGTTATTATTTTGTTGCTGTCTTGTCTTGCTTGCATCTTGTGATCTGTAGCTCTTTTGAGGTTGGTCCAATGGAGTTAATTGTACCCCTTGTGTTTATTTAGCATGCTGTTAAGTTTCATGCCATTTGGAGTCCTGTAGCTATAAGTTTTGCTGCTGTCAATATGGCTTCAGGCTGAAAACTGCACTTTCCGGAGGTGTTATTTTCACTAAGTCTGAAATAGTGTGTGAGATGCCATTTTGAGTCTTCTTTTCCTAGTGATCTATGCTGCCATGCTAGTTGTAGTTAGATGTTCGTAGTAGTGCTTTTTGCCCTCTTCCGTGCCATGCCTTGATTGAGCTTATCGGAGTTTTGTAGCCGAAGTTGTGAGGCGTTGGGAATGCTATGTGGCTGATTTTGGCAGATTGTAGTGTTTTCTTGTTTTGCTCGTAGATGTTGAACCGTAGCTCCGTTTTGATCGTGCCTACATGAAACTCGCTTAGCATCTTGTGTAGTATCATTTTCCCTTGCTGGTTGTTTGTTTTGATGTGCTCGTAGACGTCGTTGCCCACATATTGCATTCATGCCATCATATCTTGCGGTGCTTGTAACTTTTGAACCGTAGCTCCGTTGGAGATGTTCTTTATGTGTAGATTGCTTGCCATGACGCGTAGAATCACGTGAACCTATTTGTTTTGCTGTTTAACAACCAATTAAATGCATTAATTCAGATCTGGACAGAATTGTAAATTAACATGTGAGGTCGTTTCGGAGGTGCTATATGTCATTTCCGACCTCATTTAAAATGTCTAGATAGGTAGTTTAATTTCCGCTTCACCTCTTGCATGTTTGACAGCATTAATATTGCGTGTAGATAACCGGGAGTGAACTAAATAATTAACGTGAAGTTTCGTCATTATGCAACTCGTTGCATATTGAACTTCACTTAATGTGTAGTGTTTGATTGTGTGATTTGTCATGCCGTGACTTGCATGTATTCGGTAGCTCATGCATCATATGTGTCGTGCATCGCGTGGTGAATATCGTGTGTTGATGCTTGTTTCCGGTTTCCCCGTCTCGATAGAGTTCCGCAAGCGTGTCGGATGTGAGGACCCGTTCTACTACGTCGGTTCGTCTGCTTCCCGGAGGCATTCTTCTTCCAAGCGGGATCTCAGGCAAGATGATCATTTCCCCAGATACCATTACTATCATTGCCATGCTAGTATTATCGCTTCTAACGATTATGTCTCGTTGCCTACCACATGTTAAATATCAGCCTCTCAACAATGCCATGTTAACCCTCAACCTGTTCAACCTAGCAAACCACTGATTGGCTATGTTACTGCTTGCTTAACCCTGTTGTTAGCGTTGCTAGTTGCAGGTGCAGTTGCTTCCATGTGAAGCATGGGTTCCTTGTTATATCACCATATTAAATGCTACTTAATTTAATGCACCTATATACTTGGTAAAAGGTGGAAGGCTCGGCCTTTTCTAGCCTGGTGTTTTGTTCCACCTTTGCCCCCTTAGTTTCGGCTACCGGTGTTATGTTCCATAAATGAGCGCTCCTAACACGATCGGGGTTGTTATGGGGACCCCCTTGATAATTCATTTTAGATTAAAGCTGGTCTGGCAAGGCCCAACATTGGTACTACATTTGCCTAATCACCTAATAAATTGCATAGGGATTTTCCGGACCCCGAGGATAATTTAATCAACCCCCGGGACAGTGCTCCTCATGAGTGTTGGCCCCACCTGAGCGATGTCCGGCGCCCCTCTGGTCACCCGGAGGTTTAGCGATCCCGACGTCTAGCTCATCCGCCGTGTCCTGAGAACGAGGTACGCGACTCCTATCGGGATCGTCGACACGTCGGGCGGCCTTGCTGGATTAGTTTTACCTTTGACGAGATATCTTGTGCATCGGGATTCCGGTGATGCTTTGGGTAATCTCAGAGTTGAAGTTTTCCACTAGGGAATCCGACGAGATCGCGAGCTTCGTGATTGAGGATTTCTATGCGGCTTGTGGTAATTTGTGATGGACTAGTTGGAGCACCCCTGCAGGGTTAAATCTTTCGGAAAGCCGTGCCCGCGGTTATGTGGCAACGTGGAAGCTTTGTTTAACACTGGTTCTAGATAACTTGAAGTTAACTTAACTAAAACATGCCAACTGTGTGCGTAACCGTGACTGTCTCCTTCGTGAGTTCCTTCTCCGATCGAGGACACGGTGGGGTTATGTCTGACATAGGTAGGTATTCAGGATCATTCATTTGATCATCAGTAGTTCACGTCCGTTATGCGTAGATCTTCCCCCTCTTATTTCTGGTACTCGTAAGTTAGCCACCATATACATGTTTAGCCGCTGCTGCAACCTCACCACTTAACCATGCCTCACCCATTAAGCTTTGCTAGTCTTGATACCTTTGGAAATGAGATTGCTGAGTCCCCTGTGGCTCACAGATTACTACAACACCAGTTGCAGGTACAGGTTAAGACTTCTTGACGCGAGCGCGTTGATTGTTCATTTGGAGTTGCTTCTTCTTCTTCTTCTTCATCGATCTAGGATGGGTTCCAGGCCGGCAGCCTGGGATAGCAAGGATGGACGTCGTTCTTCTTTTGTCGTTTGTCTTCGTCCGTAGTCGTACCCTGCTCTTACTCTTGATGATTGTGTAATGTACTGATGTGACTCTGATGTAGCTTGTGGCGAGTGTAAGCCAACTCTATTTATATATCTCTCCTTTTCAGTACATGTACTTGTAACGATATCCATTCTTGCGACACGACGAGATGCGCTTCTATCCCTGATGAGGCCCTCGTGCCAAATTGAGGATAGGGTCGCATCTTGGGCGTGACAGAGTGCCAGTTCTTGTTTTTTCCGTGTTTTTGACCCTTTTAAGAGGAGGATTTTAAACGGTGTCCAAACGGAATAAAACTTCCGAAAAGATTTTTTCCGGAATAGAAGATACGCACGAGACGTGAGAACCATGGCAGAGGCCACCAGGGGAGGCCACAAGCCCGCTAGGCGCGGCCAGGGGGCCCGTGCCTAGCAGGCTTGTGGGCCCCCTATGGCTCGTCTGCCCTACCTCTTCCGCCTATAAATTCTTGAAAAATCCAAAACTGTGAGAGAGATCCACGAAAATACTTTTCCGCCACCGCAAGCTTCTGTCTCCGCAAGATCCCATCTGGGGCACGTCCTGGTGCCCTGCCAGAGGGGGGATTCGGACACGGAAGGCTTCTCCATCAACACCATGACCTCTTCGATGATGCGTGAGTAGTTCACCATAGACCTACGGGTCCATATCTAGTAACTAGATGGCTTCTTCTCTCTCTTGGATCTTCAATACAAAGTTCTCCATGATCTTCATGGAGATCTATCCGATGTAATCTTCTTTTGCGGTGTGTTTGTCGAGATCCGATGAATTGTGGATTTATGATCAGATTATCTATGAATCTTATTTGAGTTTCTTCTGATCTCTCTTATGCATGATTCCATATCCTTGTAATTCTCTTCGAGTTGTGGGTTTTGTTTGGCCAACTAGATCTATGATTCTTGCAATGGGAAAAGTGCTTGGTTTTGGGTGCATACCGTGCGGTGACCTCACCCAGTGACAGAAGGGGTAGCGAGGCACGTATCGTGTTGTTGCCATCAAGGGTAAAAAGATGGGATTTTCATCATTGGTTTGAGATTATCCCTCTACATCATGTCATCTTGCTTAAAGCGTTACTCTGTTTGTCATGAACTCAATACACTAGATGCATGCTGGATAGCGGTCGATGTGTGGAGTAATAGTAGTAGATGCAGAAAGTATCGGTCTACTTGTCTCGGACGTGATGCCTATATGCTAGATCATTGCCTTAGATATCGTCATGACTTTGCGCGGTTCTATCAGTTCCTCGACAGTAATTTGTTCACCCACCGTAATACTTGCTATTTTGAGAGAAGCCTCTAGTGAACACTATGGCCCCCAGGGTCTACTCCACACCATATTTTCAGCCTTACACTTTTTTACTTCGTTGCACTTTCCGCCTTCAGATCTCACTTTGCAAACAATCTTGAAGGGATTGACAACCCCTTTGAAGCGTTGGGTGCAAGCTTGTTTGTGTTTGCGCAGGTACTCTGGACTTGACGAGACCCTCCTTTTGGATCGATACCTTGGTTCTCAAACTGAGGGAAATACGTACTGCTCCTGTGCTGCATCACCCTTTCCTCTTCAAGGGAAAAACCAACGCAAGCCCAATCTCCGTCAACATGTCAATTTATGGCACTGTTGTTTGAGAAGTAGCAGTCGCCAAGACATACAGTCTAGTATAACCATTGTATAGCATTAATTTTTCCCAAGCCAAGAGGGTATTAAGGCTGAACTCAATGAGTTGGAAGCCCCCAAGTGACCTATGACCAGGGAAAAACTGAGCATAGGATTGCACAAGACTATGCTATTACTTCTAAACAACCTGGGACTAATAACCCCCAAGTAAGCCGGCTTGATTCTTCAAGATCATTAATTGGCACATATGTTTGAACCGTACATCATGGCAATTGGCCCTCTTTGGCTTGTTAGTATCCATGTTTGAATGATCGCAACCGGGTGGCTCATCCTCTTTGATAATAATAGCACCCATGTTTGAATGACCTCCTTGGCGGCAACTCATCCTCTTGGGGGGCTTATAGAAACAATGAAGACTCGTGCTCAATATGTAGGATGAAATGGCAGAGACCCCAAATTCTGTGGGCGCCGGCTTTATTGTCTTAATAAAAGATAGTACAAAATACTAAACTATGTACATAGGTAAGGAGCCGATGGCTCTAAGTGTAGTAGGGCCAAAGGTGGGCGATGTTCCATGGGCGGGCCGTCTCCTCCTTCGAGGCTGGCCTGTCTAGACGAAGGTCGATCAGATAATAGGAGCCATTATGAAGGTTTTTGCTGATGACGAAAGGTCCTTCCCATGGAGGTGAAAGCTTGTGCATGCCTGTGTGATCTTGAATCAATCGAAGTACCAAGTCGCCTTCTTGGAAAATCCGACTTTTAACCCGTCGACTGTGATAGCGACGCAGGTCTTGTTGATATATAGTTGATCGAGCTGCAGCCAAATCACGTTCTTCCTCTAAACCATCCAAAGAATTCTGATGCGCCTGCTCATTATCAGCTTCCACATAAGCGGTGACTCATGGAGAATCATGCCTTATATCGCTTGGAAGAACCGCCTTGGCCCCATAGACGAGGAAAAAGGGAGTGTAACTGGTGGATCTGCTAGGCGTAGTCCTCATGCTCTAAAGTACCGAGGGAAGTTCCTCGACCCAACAACCCGGAGTGCGTTGCAAAGGAACCATGAGCCGGGGCTTGATCCCATGCAAGATCTCCTGATTAGCTCGCTCAGCTTGACCATTGGACTATGGATGAGCTATCGCGGATATGTCAAGCCGGATGTGCTCCCGCTGGCAGAACTCCTTCATGGCGCCTTTGGACAGGTTGGTACAATTATCAGTGATGATGATGTGGGGATAACCAAAACAAAAAATCAGCTTTTTGAGGAACTTGACTATTGTCTCTGCCTCACAATTTCTGACCGGCTCTGCTTCAACCCACTTGGTAAACTTGTCAACCGCCACCAAGAGATGAGTCTTTTTGCCGGAACACATCTTGAACGGGCCAACCATATCAAGCCCCCAGACCGCAAAAGGCCATGTGATTGGGATCATGTGCAATTCCTGAGCCGACACATGTACTTGGCGGCCAAAGTTCTGACACCCATCACACTTGCCCACTATATCCTCTGTGTCAGCATGAGCCGTTAACCAATAGAAACCATGTCGAAAAGCCTTCGACACTAAAGATCGTGACCCAACGTGATGCCCATAGTCACCAGCATGTATCTCATTGAGAATATCTCCTCTTTCCTCCGGGGAAACACGCCGTTGAAACACCCCCACAGGTGCTCCGTTTATGTAACTCGCCCTTATGGATAACCATAGACTTGCACCGCCGTATGATCTGTCGAGCAAAAATTTCATCAGTTGGCAACTCTCCTCGGGCCAGATAAGCCATATAAGGAATTGTCCTGTCAGGAGTTGCCCGAAGAGCCGCCACCAGTTGTGATTCCGGGTGAGGAACTGCTATGTCTTCTTCAGAAGGCAACTTCATAGAAGGGTTATGCAAGACATCTAGGAACACATTGGGGGGAACATGCTTGTGTTGAGATCCGAGTCGTGATAAAGCATCAGTCGCCTCGTTCTGTCGACGATCAATATGATCAACCTGGTAGCCATTGAAATGACCCGCCACCTCGGTTAATGCACGCCTATAAACCGCCATCAGTGGATCTTTGGAGTCCCAAGTTCCAGAGACTTGTTGAGCCACTAAATATGAATCGCCCAAACATCTGACCCGGCTGAGGTTCATCTCCTTAGCTATTCTTAGCCCATGGAGCAGAGCCTCATACTCAGCCGTGTTGTTGGTGCAAGGAAACATGAGGCGCAAGACATAGCAAAACTTGTCACCTCGTGGGGAAGATAACACTACACCAACTCCCGAGCCTTCCAACTATCTAGAACCATCAAAATGGATAGTCGAGTACATGTTATCAGGCCTCTCTTTTGGGCTATGCAACTCGGTCCAATCGTTGATGAAATCCACCAAAGCCTGAGACTTGATGGCCGTGTGAGGCATATACTTCACATGGTGGGGACCAAGCTCAATTGCCCACTTAGCAATCCGCCTAGTAGCTTCGCGGTTCTGTATAATGTACCCAATTGGCACCAAACTAACCACAGTGATTGTGTGCTCTTGAAAGTAATGTTTCAGCTTCCGGCTTGCCATAAAAATCCCAAAGACCAGCTTATGCCAATGCGGGTACCATTGCTTAGACAAAGTAAAACACCCCACTAACAAAATACACCGGCCACTGAACCGGATACTCTTTGCCTTCTTCCTTGCGCTCAACAACCACTGCCACACTTACTTCCTTTGAATTAGCAGCAATGTAAAGGAGCATAGGTTCCTTATCAGTTGGGGCGGCTAGCACAGGCGGCTCAACAAGTTGTTTCTTGAGAGCTTCAAAAGCTTTTTTGGTTGCATCCGTCCAAACAAAATGATCCGTCTTCTTGAGCAACTGGTAAAGGGGAATGGCCTTTTCACCGAGGCAACTTATGAAATGGCTCAACGCCGTATTTCGACCTGCCATGCGCTGGACCTAGTTGATGTTAGCCGGCTTACCAAGTGAGGTTATCGCCTTGATTTTATTTGGGTTAGCTTCAATGCCTGATACGTCCATTTTGCATCATGCTTTTATATTGATATTTATCGCATTATGGGATGTTATTACACATTATGGTACAATACTTATGCCTTTTCTCTCTTATTTTATAAGGTTTACATGAAGAGGGAGAATGCCGACAGCTAGAATTCTGGGCTGGAAAAGGAGCAAGTTTGAGATACCTATTCTGCACAACTCCAAAAGCCGTGAAAATCAGTGAGGAATTATTTTGGAATATATAAAAAATACTGGGCGGAAGAAATACTGGAGGGGAGCCACCAGGAGGTCACGAGTCTGCCAGGCGCGCCCCATCCCTTGGGCGCGCCTAGGGGGCTCGTGGGCTCCCTGTTACCCCTCCGACTCCCATCTTCTGCTATATAGAGGGCTTCGTCCCAGAAAAAAATCAAAGCAGAGCTTTCGGGAAGAAACGCCGCCGCCACGAGGCGGAACTTGAGCAGAACCAATCTAGAGCTCTCGCACGGCCGTCCTGCCGGGGAAACTTCCCTCCCGGAGGGGTAAATCGTCGCCATCGTCATCACCAACACTCCTCTCATCGGAGTGGACTCATCTCCATCAACATCTTCATCAGCACCATCTCATCTCCAAACCCTAGTTCATCTCTTGTACCCAATCTCTGTCTCGCGACTCCGATTGGTACTTGTAAGGTTGCGAGTAGTGTTAATTACTCCTTGTAGTTGATGCTAGTTGGATTACTTGGTGGAAGATCATATGTTCAGATCCTTAATGCTATTTAATACATCTCTGATCATGAACATAATTATGCTTTGTGAGTAGTTACGTTTGTTCTTGAGGACATGGGATAAGTCTTGCTATAAGTAGTCATGTGAATTTGGTATTCGTTCGATATTTTGATGCGTTGTATGTTGTCTTTCCTCTAGTGGTGTTATGTGAACATCGACTACATGACACTTCACCATCATTTGGGCCTAGAGGAAGGCATTGGGAAGTAATAAGTAGATGATGGGTTGCTAGAGTGACAGAAGCTTAAACCCTAGTTTATGTGTTGCTTCGCAAGGGGCTGATTTGGATCCACCAGTTTAATGCTATGGTTATACTTTGTCTTCATTCTTCTTTCGTAGTTGCGGATGCTTGCGAGAGGGGTTAATCAAAAGTGGGATGTTTGTCCAAGTAAGGACATCACCCAAGCAGCCACATATCAAACTATCAAAGTAGCGAACGCGAATCACATGAACATGATGAAAACTAGCTTGACAGAAATTCCCATGTGTCCTCGGGAGTGCTTTACCTTATATAAGAGTTCGTCCAGGCTTGTCCCTTGCTACAAAAGGGATTGGACCATATTGCTTCACCTTTGTTACTATTGTTACTTGTTACCCGCTACGAATTATCTTATCCCGCAATTATCTGTTACTAATAATTTCAGTGCTTGCAGAGAATACCTTGCTGAAAACCACTTGTCATTTCCTTCTGCTCCTCGTTGGGTTCGACACTCTTACTTATCGAAAGGACTACTATAGATCCGTTATACTTGTGGATCATCAAGACTCTTTTCTAGCTCCATTTCCGGGGAGTGAAGCGCCTTTGGTGAGTGGAATTTGGTAAGGAAACATTTATATAGTGTGCTGAAATTTATTGTCACTTGTCACTATGGAAACTAATCCTCTGAGGGGCTTGTTCGGGGTATCTTCACCTCGACCGGAAGCACAAAGAGTTGCTCCTCAACCTACTGCACCTACTGAAAATATTTATTATGAAATTACTTCAGGTATGCTAGAGAAACTGTTGGCTAATCCTTTTACAGGAGATGGAACATCACATCCCGACTTGCATCTAATCTAAGTAGCTGAAGTTTGTGGTTTATTTAAGGTTGCAGGTTTGCCCGAGGATGAGGTCAAGAAGAAGGTCTTTCCCTTATCTTTGAGGGATAAAGCATTGACATGGTATAGGCTATGTGATGATACTGGATCATGGAACTACAACCGATTAAAATTGGAATTTCATCAAAAGTTTTATCCTATGCATTTGGTACATCGTGTTCCGAATTATATCTATAATTTTTGGCCTCGTGATAGAGAAAGTATCGCTCAAGCTTGGGGGAGGCTTAAGTAAATGTTATATTCATTTCCCAACCATGAGCTCCCTAGAGAAATTATTATTATGAACTTTTATGCTCGCCTTTCTCATGACAATCACACCATGCTTGACACTTCTTGTACCGGTTCTTTTATGAAGAGAGATATTGATTTCAAATGGGATTTATTGGAAAGAATTAACCGCAACTCTGAAGATTGGGAGTTTGATGAAGGTAAGGAGTCAGGTATGAATCTTAAGTTCGATTGCGTTAAATCCTTCGTTGAAACAAATACTTTTCATGATTTTAGCGCTAAACATGGACTTGACTCTGAGATAGTAGCTTCTTTATGTGAATCATTTGCTGCTCATATTAATCTCCCTAAGGATAAGTGGTTTAAATATCATCCTCCCATAGAAGTTAATGTAGTAAAACCCAATTGAGTTGATGAGAAAGTTATCGCTTATAATGATTCTATTGTTCCTAGTGCTTACATTGAGAAACCACCTTTCCCTGTTAGAATAAAGGATCATGCTAAAGCTTCAACCGTGATACGTAAGGGCTACATTAGAACACCCACACCCCCTGAGAAAATTAAAGTTGAACCTAGTATTGCTATTATTAAAGATCTCTTGGCCGATAATGTTGATGGGCATGTTATTCAATTCTGTGAAGTTGCTGCTAGAATTGCTAAACCTCATGCTAGAGACAAACATAAACCTGTTGTTGGCACGCGTGTTGTTTCTGTTAAGATAGGAGATCATTGTTATCATGGTTTATGTGACATGGGTGCTAGTGTTAGTGCAATACCCCAATCTTTATATAATGAAATTAAAGATGAGATTGCATCTGTCGAGATGGAATTTATTGATGTTACTATTAAAATTGCTAATAGAGATACTATCTGCCCTGTGGGAATTGTTAGAGATGTTGAAGTCTTGTGTGGTAAAACTAAGTATCCTACTGATCTTCTCGTTCTTGCTACCACACAAGATAGCTTTTGTCCCATCATATTTGGTAGACCTTTCCTCAATACTGTTAATGCTCAAATTGATTGCGAGAAACAAACTGTTAATGTTGACTTTGGAGGTGTGTCACATGAATTTAATTTTTCTAAGTTTGGTAGACAACCTCATGAAAAAGAATTGTCTAGTAAGGATGAAATTATTGCTCTTGCTTCTATTGTTGTGCCTCCTACTGATCCTTTAGAGAAATACTTGCTTGAACATGAAAATGATATGCATATGGATGAAAGGAATGAGATAGATAGATTTATATTTGAACAATGTCCTATCCTTAAGAATAATTTGCGTGTTGAATTACTTGGAGATCCACCTCCACCAAAGGGTGATCCTGTGTTTGAGCTTAAACAATTACCTGATACTCTTAAGTATGCTTATCTTGATGAAAAAGAGATATATCATGTTATTATTAGTGCTAACCTTTCAGAGCATGAAGAAAAGAAATTATTGAAAACCCTGAGGAAGCATCGTGCTGCTATTGGATATACTCTTGATGATCTTAAGGGCATTAGTCCCACTCTATGCCAGCATAAAATTAAAACCAATCCTGATTCCAAACCAGTTGCGATCACCAACGAAGATTAAATCCTAAGATGAAAGAGGTGGTAAGAAAAGAAATACTAAAGCTCCTGGAAGCAGGTATTATTTATCCTGTTGCTCATAGTGATTGGGTAAGTCCGGTGCATTGTGTCCCTAAGAAGGGAGGTATTACCGTTGTCCCTAATGATAAAGATGAATTGATCCCGCAAAGAATTTTTACTGGCTATAGGATGGTAATTGATTCTAGGAAATTACACAAAGCTACTAAGAAAGATCATTACCCTTTACCTTTTATTGATCAAATGTTAGAAAGATTGTCTAAACATACACACTATTGCTTTCTAGATGGTTATTCTGGCAGGGGGGCTCCAGGGAGGCTACAAGCCTGGTAGCTGCCGCCCCCCTGGTGGCAGCTATAGGGCTTGTGGCCCCCCTATGGCTCTCCTGCCTTGGCCCTCAAGTCCCCTGATCTTCTTCCGTTCTGGAAAATTTATTTCGAGGATTTTATTCCGTTTGGACTCCGTTCCAAAATCAGATTTGAAAAGAGTCAAAAACACAGAAAAAACAGGAACTGACACTTGGCACTGGATTAATAAGTTAGTCCCAAAAAAGATATAAAAGGTACATAAAACATCCAAAGTTGACAAGATAACAGCATGAAACCATCAAAAATTATAGATACGTTTGAGACGTATCAAGCATCCCCAAGCTTAACTCCTGCTCGTCCTCGAGTAGGGAAGTGATAAAGAATGATTTTTTTATGCTTTCATGCCACCTAGCATAGATGTCCTTTGTAACTCCTCTTATGTGACGTGAATGTTCAGATCCATTAGATTCAAAACAATAGTTTGCTATTGATGTGGAGACAATAATAATTCAAGCAAACTAGCAAGGTAATCATGAACTTTCAAAATAACAAGGCCAAAAGAAAGTTATCCCTACAAAATCATATAGTCTGGCTATGCTCTATCATCCTTGCACAACGAATTTAAATCATGCACAACCCCGGTATTGGCCAAGTAATTGTTTTCACACCTTTAATTTCTCAAACCTTTTCAACTCTCATGCAATACATGAGCGTGAGCCATGGTTTTAGCACTATAAGTGGTGTGGAGTGTGGTGGAGGTTGCAAGACAAACAAGGAGAAGATGGTCACATTAACTAGGCATATCAATGAGCTGTGGAGATGCTCATCAATAGATATCAATGTGAGTGAGTAGGGATTGCCATACAAATGATGCACTAGATCTAAGAGTATGTGAAAGCTCTTAAAGAAAACTAGTGGGTGTGCATCCAACTTGCTTGCTCACGAAGACCTAAGGCAATTTTGAGGAAGCCTATCATCGGAATATACAAGCCCATTTATATAATGAAAATTTCCCACTAGCCATATAATGGTGACAAAATGAGAGACTCTCAATCATGAATATCATGGTGCTTAATAAGCACAAGTGTGGAAGGATAGTAGCATTGTCCCTTCTCTCTTTTTCTCTCATTTTTTGGTGGGCTATTTGGCCTCTTTTTTTATTTTTTTATTTTTGGTGGGCATCTTTTGGCCTCTTTTTGTATATGGGCTTCGCTGGCCTCTTTTATTTCCTCACATGGGACAATGCTCCATCAATGATGATCATCACACTTACAACTCAAAACTTAGAACAATGATGACTCTATGTGGAATGCCTTAGGCAGTGTACCGTGACAATGATCTAGCATGGCATGGACATCAATGGAAACATCATGCTAGCTATCTTACGATCATGCAATGGCAATGTAGAAGTGGTGGCACATGTCATGGTGGTATTTGCATGGCAAAATATCTCGGAATGACTTTGAAAAAGCCATAGTAGGTAGGTATGGTGGCTGTTTTGAGGGAGGCTAATGGTGGGTTTTGTGCACCGGCGAAAGTTGCATGACACTAAGAAGATAGTGATGGTGGAAGGTGAAAGTGCATCTAAACCATGGACTCGACATTAGTCATGAAGAACTCATATACTTGTTGCAAAAGTTTTAGTAGTAATCGAAACAAAGCATTCAACGCATACTCCTAGGGGAAGGGTTGGTAGGTATAAACCATCGTGCGATTCCGACCGCCACACAAAGGATGACAATCAACAGACTAATCATGCTCAGACTTCATCACATAGCGGTTCACCATACGTGCATGCTACGGGAATCACTAACTTCAACACAAGTATTTCTAGATCCACAACACCTTACTATCATAACTTCAATATTACCACAACCACATCTCAAAACTAATTGAGGTGAATCAAACTTCTCTAACTATTCAATGCAAATGAAGGTGGAAGTTCTCATATCCCTTTGGATAACTACCCCTTTTGAGACTACTTTCATAGCATAGATCAACTACCAAGCCAGGCACCGCCGTGCTCTAAAAGATATAAGTGAAGCACATAGAGAAAAATCAACTAGCTCAAAAGATATAAGTGAAGCACATATGAGCTGAATTGTCTACCAAAGGATATAAGTGAAGCTCGACAAAATCACGGTGAGTGCATGTCTCTCTCTCTAGGTGTGCAGCAAGGATGATTGTGACACAACAAAAATAAAAGACTCCTACGATACAAGACGCTCCAAGCAAAACACATAACATGTGGTGAATAAAAATATAGCCCCAAGTAACGTTACCGATGGATTGAAGACGAAAGAGGGGATGCCTTCCCGGGGCATCCCCAAGCTTAGGCTTTTACGACATCCTTGAATCATCTTGGGGTTCCTTGGGCATCCCCAAGCTTGAGATCTTGCCACTCTTTATCTTTTTGTCCATAAGAACTTCACCCAAAACTTGAAAACTTCACAACACGAAACTTAAACAGAAACTCGTGATAACATTAGTATAAGAAAGCAAACCACCACTTCCTTAGGTACTGTAGCAAACTTAAATTCTACTTATGTTGATGTTGGGTTACTGTATTTCCAATCTTCCATGGCTAATACCCCCCGATACTATCCATAGTTTCATCAAAATAAGCAACCAACTCAACAAAAACATAATCTGTTGACAGCAGACCAGTGTGTAGCAATCTGTATACTTCGTATACTTTTGGTACTTCAAAAATTCTGAAAACTGAAGAATTTGCGTATCAATCAGCAGCAAAAGGAATCAACTCAAAAGCTCTTACAAAAAAACGAAAATTCTTTTCATGAGCAGAAAGTTTCTGTCTTTTCCAGCATGACCAAATGATCATCCCCAAGATTAATCATAACGGTTTTACTTGGCACAAACGCAAAAAGAAACACAAAAAACACAATCATAACAGAATTATGAAAGTGTGGAAAAAAAACAGAAGGAAAAAGGATAGATTCATTGGGTTGCGTCCCAACAAGCGCTATTGTTTAACGCACTTAGCTAGGCAAAAGGTGATGGAATCACGTATGGTCATCTTTGGTGCTCAAACCATAAGTAGCCCTCATCATAGATTTATAAGGCAATCTTATTTTCTTTCTAGGAAAGTGCTCCATGCCCTTCTTTAGAGGAAATTGAAATCTACTATTCCCTTCCTTCATATCGATGATAGCACCAATAGTCCTTGGGAAAGGTCTATCAAGAATAATGGGACATGAAGGATTGCAATCTATGTCAAGTACAATGAAATACATGAGTACATAGTTCTTATTTGCAACAATAAGAACATCATCGATCCTTCCCACGGGTTCCTTGACAGTAGAATCCGCAAGATGCAAATTAAGAGAACACTCTTCAATCTCATGAAAACCAAGAATATCAGATAAAGACTTTGGAATCGCGGAAACTCTAGCACCCAAATCACACAAAGCATTGCATTCATCGTTTTTGATCTTGATTTTGATAGTAGGTTCCCACTCATCATGAAGTTTTCTAGGTATAGAGACTTCTAGTTCGAGCTTCTCTTCAAGAGATTTCATCATATCATCTACGATATGAGCGGTAAAGGCTTTGCTTTGGCTATAAGCATGTGGAGAGTTTTCAATGGATTGCATCAAGGAAATGCATTCAAACAAGGAGCAACTATCATAATTGAATTCCTTGAAATCCAAAGTGGGAGTTTCATTACTACCCAAAATTTTGATTTCTTCTACTCCACTCTCCACACCTTTATCATTAAGACAGGTGGGCTCCGAATCATTGGGGCGTTTTTCAACCAAAGTGGATTCATATCCAGCCCCTTCATCAATAGGTTTGACACGCGAAAACAAAGATTCAAGAGGAGTCACACCAAGCACTTTAAGATCTTCGTGATTTGCATCACTAGAACGCACCCTTTTAAACCATTCATGCCTAGCACTAATTTGGGCATTCTTTCTTTGTTCTCATTCATGGAGACACGCATAGCTTTTAAAGTTTCATCCAAGTTGACCTTGGGAGGAGCACATCTAACTTTCAAAGCATCAATATCACAAGACATCCTATCAACGCTCTTAGCCAAATCGTCTATTTTGAGTAGTTTTTCCTCAATGGACGCATTGAAAATCTTTTGAGAGTTAATGAACTCTTTGATATTACTCTCTAAATCAGAGGGTAATTTGTTGTGATTTCCATAAGTGTTGTTGTAGGAATTGCCATAATTGTTAGAGGAGTTACTAGGAAAAGGCCTAGGAACATAGTGTGACGGCCCCAATGCAATTCTTCCCCCTTTTGCTATTATTTCCTTGTTTGGCAACATTGTGTTGGTAAGGAGTTCGTGGCTGATCCCAATTGCATCATCATTTAGTTTGCATCATGGCATCTTGCATCATCTTTTGCGTGTGTGTGTTTTGAGTTGTGAGTGCTTCAAGTGCTTTAAGAGTCTTTAGTGCAATAGGAAACTCTTCTCTCCTCTCCTAATTCTTTTGAGGCAATTCCAATTTCTGATTTTGCCTAAATAAAATGTTCCCCGTATTCTAAAAAATATTCCTATTATTTGGGGCAACCCTCTGGTTTTAACTTTATATTTTTTTCCTTTTGTTTTATTTAAAACCAGCACCTAATTTTGTATAGAAGGGTTTTATTCTTTTTCTTCAAAAGATTCCGATCTATTTTTATAAAGTGGAGCATGTTTAAGGAGCCCAAAAGTATTTCTATTTTGTTTTTTTCCTTTTCCTTTGCCTCTGGCATATTTTTTTTTCTATTTTAGCTTTAGTTTTATTTCTCGCGAAGCCTTTCCGTTTTTATTTTAAGCGGGAGAGAGAGTAGCCCAGTCGGCCACTTGGGCCTCCAGCCGGCCCAAGGCCCACCTAGCCCCGCTAGCCCTAGCGATCGAGCAGCTTTGCCCGATCCCCATCTCCTCTCTCGTTCGATCCACGAGCAACCGAGCCGTCCCATGGAGCTTCGATCCAGCAGCTAGAGTGCCCCAGCCCCGCCCGTCCAGGTCGATCCCGTGCCGTGCATCGCCTCCCTCTCCTTCTCTAGTTCTCTTCCTCCCGTAACTTCTCTCTCTCCTCTCCCTCGAGCAGGACCTCCATGGCCACAGAAGGAGCTCGCCGTCGTGGCATGGGGACTCTCGCCAACCGCCGGGAACAGAAGGATCCTATAGGCGCCGTCGTGGATCTGGCTCCCTCCTCTTCCTCGCGTTGCTGGAGACCCATTGCCCTGCGCCTCCGCCATGGTCTCATCTGGTGCAGCAGCTCTGCCGTGGCCATCGTCAGGGACGCACAAAGGAGTTCTCTGCCATGGCGCCCTCGGAAGCCCCCCCCCCATCTCCAGTGCCTCGCGTGTGGCCTTCTCGGCACCGAATCCGGCCCGGATGCCCCAGACCCCGACCTCCCTCTCGCATTCCGAGCAACTCCATGCCGCGTCTCTGTTTTCCCTGTTGTAAGCACCGGTCTAAAATCTGTTTCTGTTTGACCAGCTCTGGTCTGCTTGTTTTGGTTATTTTAGCTGGATGCTATAGTTTACCATGAGAACGTTAGTAGCCCAGTTGGCTAGCACAACAGCTTTGCACCACAGAGGTCCTGGATCGAATCCTGATCGTTGCATAGTATTTTTTTGGGAATTTTGCCTTTCTAGCACAACAACTTTTGCCATGTTTAATGGTTGTGTAGTCAATTTAGTCAAGTACTTATTAGTCTCGTGGTAGAACTACCAGTGTCCATCCAACGGATTTGGGGTTCGAATCCCAGAATCCCCTTTTTTTTGCACAGCCAGGTCGGCCTTTGTTTCAGTCATGTTCATTGGGGAGCTGGCTCTGCAGATCAAATCTCCGTGGTCTCTCTTTTATTTTCACTGTGTGTATTTTTTTCTTCTTTTGCATGCATTTCGCATTCATGGCATAATATCTTGTGTCGCACGTATGTTTGTCCGTAGCTCCGTTGGAGATGTGCCATATATGTAAATGGACCAGAACGACGAGTAGAATCATGTAAACCACTTTGTTTTGCCGTTTAGCAAACCTAAAATGTGATTAGGACAAATCTGGACAGAATTAAGATTTAACAGATGGGGTCAGTTCGGAGATGCTATATGTCATTTCCGACCTCATTTAAAATGCCTAGCTAGGTAGATTAATTTGCCCTTCACCTCTTGCCATGTTTAACAACATTTAATATTGCCGTGTATCTAATCGGGATAGAACTAAATAAATTAACGTGGAGTTTCGTCAATATGCAACTCGTTGCATATTGAACTTCACTTAATGTGTAGTGTTTGATTCTGTGATTTGCCATACCGTGACTTGCATGTAATCAGCTGCTCATGCATCATTTGTGTTGTGCACCGTGTGGTGAATTCCGTGTGTTGATGTTTGTTTCCGGTTTGCTCCGTCTCGATAGAGTTCTGCAGCGTGTCGGATTGTGAGGACCCGTTCGACTACGTCGGTTCGTCTGCTTCACGGAGGCATTCTTCTTCCAAGCGGGATCTCAGGCAAGATGACCATTTCCCCAGATACCATTACTATCATTGCCATGCTAGTTTTATCGCTTCTATCGATTATGTCTCGTTGCCTACCACCTGTTAAATATCAGCCTCTCAACAATGCCATGATAACCTTCAACCTGTTCGACCTAGCAAACCACTGATTGGCTATGTTACTGCTTGCTTAACCCTGTGTAGCGTTGCTAGTTGCAGGTGCTTTGCTTCCATGTGAAAGCATGGGTTCCTTGTTATATCACCATATTTAAATGCTATTTAATTTAATGCACCTATATACTTGGTAAAAGGTGGAAGGCTCGGCCTTTCTAGCCTGGTGTTTTGTTCCACCTTTGCCGCCTTAGTTTCCGACTACCGGTGTTATGTTCCATAAATGAGCGCTCCTAACATGATCGGGGTTGTTATGGGGACCCCCTTGATAATTCGTTTTAGATTAAAGCTGGTCTGGCAAGGCCCAACTTTGGTACTACATTTGCCTAATAACCTAATAATAATGCATAGGGACCCGCCGGCACCTGCGGACTATTTTAATCAACCCCCAGGCCAGTGCTCCTCATGAGTGTTGGTCCCACCTGAGCGATGTTCGGCGCCCCTCTGGTCACCCGGAGGTTTAGCGATCCTGACGTCTAGCTCATCCGTCGTGTCCTGAGAACGAGGTATGCGACTCCTATCGGGATCGTCGACACGTCGGGCGGCCTTGCTGGATTAGTTTTACCTTTGACGAGATATCTTGTGCATCGGGATTCCGGTGATGCTTTGAGTAATCTCAGAGTTGAGGTTTTTCACTAGGGAATCCGACGAGATCGCGAGCTTCGTGATTGAGGATTTCTATGCGGCTTGTCGTAATTTGTGATGGACTAGTTGGAGCACCCCTGCAGGGTTAAATCTTTCAGAAAGCCGTGCCCGCGGTTATGTGGCAACGTGGAAGCTTTGTTTAACACTGGTTCTAGATAACTTGAAGTTAACTTAATTAAAATATGCCCACTGTGTGCGTAACCGTGACTGTCTCTTTCGTGAGTTCTTTCTCTGATCGAGGACACGGTGGGGTTATGTCTGACGTAGGTAGGTGTTCAGGATCATTCTCTTGATCAACCGTAGTTCACGTCCGCTATGCGTAGATCTTCCCCTCTTATTTCTTGTACTCGTAAGTTTAGCCACCAAATATATGCTTAGCCGCTGCTGCAACCTCACCACTTAACCATGCCTCACCCATTAAGCTTTGCTAGTCTTGATACCTTTCGAAATGAGATTGCTGAGTCCCCTGTGGCTCACAGATTACTACAACACCAGTTGCAGGTACAGGTAAAGGTTACTTGACGCGAGCGCGTTGATTGTTCATTTGGAGTTGCTTCTTCTTCTTCTTCTTCTTCATCGATCTAGGATGGGTTCCAGGCCGGCAGCCTGGGATAGCAAGGATGGACGTCGTTCTTATTTTCTCGTTTGTTTTCGTCCGTAGTCGGACCCTGCTCTTACTCTTGATGATTATGTAATGTACTGATGTGACTCTGATGTAGCTTGTGGCGAGTGTAAGCCAACTCTATTTATACCTCTTTTTTTCAGTACATGTACTTGTAACGATATCCATTCTTGCGACACGACGAGATGCGCTTCTATCCTTGACGAGGCCCCCATGCCAAATTGAGGATAGGGTCGCATCTTGGGCGTGACACATAGTTTCCTCTAAAAGCATTGTTGTTGCCAAAATTGTTCCTACAACAAAATTAACGTCCAAACTAGCGTTGCTACTCTCAATCAAGGAAGATAGTGGCATGTCATTAGGATCTAAAGGAGCATTTCTGCTAGCAACCAAATTCATCAACTCGTCCATCTTAGCACTAAGTGAGTTAATTTCTTCTATAGCGTGTACCTTTTTGCTAGCAGGTGACCTTTCAGTGTGCCACTGAGAGTAGTTGGTCATGATATTGTCTAGGAGTTTTGTAGCGTCTCCTAACGTGATTTCCATGAACGTTCCACCTGAGGCGGATTCCAAGATATTGCAAGAAGCAAAATTCAAGCCAGCGTAAAAGATTTGTATAATCATCCACAAACTCAAGCCATGAGCGGGACAATTTCTAATCATTAACTTCATCCTCTCCCAAGATTGTGCAACGTGTTCATGATCAAGTTGCTTGAAATTCATGATATCGTTACGTAGGGAGATAATCTTAGCCGGCGGAAAATACTTGGATATGTAAGCATCTTTGCACTTATCCCAAGAATCGATACTATTTTTAGGCAAAGAAGAAAACCAAGTTTTTGCGCGATCTCGCAACGAGAAAGCAAAAAGCTTCAACTTAATCACGTCATTATCCACATCTCTTTTCTTTTGCATATCGCAAAGCTCAATGAAGGTATTGAGATGGGATGCGGCATCTTCACTAGGAAGGCCAGAGAATTGCTCTTTCATAACAAGATTCAGCAAAGCTGCGTTGATTTCATACGATTCCGCACTAGTGGCGGGAGCAATCGGAGTACTAATAAAATCATTATTATTGGTACTCGAGAAGTCGCAAAGTTTGGTGTTTTCAGCCATGATGACTTCAACAAACCAACAAGAACACAAGCAAGCAGGAAAACCGACAAAAAGGCAAAAGGAAACGGCAAAGGAGAAAGGTAAATGAAAACGGCAAATGTGAAGTGGGGGAGAGGAAAACGAGAGGCAACTGGCAAAAAAGGTAAATGCAAGAGATGAGTTTGTGACACCTACTTGGATAGATCTCTCCTTCCCCGGCAACGGCGCCAAAAATACTTCTGCTACTGCAACAAAAGACCTTCCAACGGCGCTAGCAACAAGCGTGTTGACGGGAGACTATTCTTGTCTTGATACGCCTTAGCAACGGCACCAGGAATCCTTCTGCTACGGCTACGCCTTTAGGGACTTCCTTGGCAAATATGTAAAGGATTCCCCCGTGGCCTTGGGGCCTTGCGTTGGTGTTCCCTCAAAGCGGAAAGGGTGATGTAGCACAGCGGCGGTAAGTATTTCCCTCAGTTTTGAGAACCAAGGTATCGATCCAGTGAAGGATTGTCACAAGTACCTGCACAAACACAAAGAGCTTGCACCCAACGCTATGAAGGGGGTGTCAATCCCTTATAGATTGTTTGCAAAGTGAGAACTGAAAGCAAAAATAAACAAAGCAAAGTAAAAGCGAAAGTGGAAACGATAGTTGTGAATAGACACGGGGGTCGTAGTGTTCACTAGTGGCTTCTCTCATGAAAGCAAGTAGACGGTGGGTGAACGAATTACTGTCGAGAAATTGATAGAACCGCGTAAAGTCGTGACGTTATCTAAGGCAATGATTATATCTATAGGCATCACGTCCAAAAACAAGTAGACCGATACTTTCTGCATCTACTACTATTACTCCACACGCCGACCGCTATCCAGCATGCATCTAGTGTATTAAGTCCAAAAGAACAGAGTAACGCCTTAAGCAAGATGACATGATGTAGATGGACAATCCCATATCTACGATAAAAGCCCATCTTGTTACCCTTGATGGCAATACTACGATGTGTGCCTTGCTGCCCCTTCTGTCACTAGGAAAGGTCACCACACGGTATGAACCCAAAACCAAGCACTTCTCCCATTGCAAGAATCATAGATCTAGTTGGCCAAACAAAACCCAAGACTCGGAGAGACTTACAAGGATATCAAATCATGCATAAAAGAAATCAGCAAAGACTCAAATATATATCATAGATAATCTGATCACAAATCCACAATTCATTGGATCTCGACAAACACACCGCCAAAGAGGATTACATTGGATAGATCTCCATGAAGATCATGGAGAACTTTGTATTGAAGATCCAAGACAGGGAAGAAGCCATCTAGCTACTAACTACGGACCCGTAGGTCTGAAGTGAACTACTCACGAGTCATTGGAGAGGCGATGATGTTGATGTAGAAGCCCTCCAACTCCAAAGTCCCCTCCGGCAGGGCACCGGGAAGGGTCTCCAGATGAGATCTCGCGGAAAGGAAGCTTGCGGCGGCGGAAAAGTGTTTTCGTGGATGCCCTGATTTTTTTCTGGATTTTAGGGAATATATAGGCGAAAGAGCTATGGCAGGGGGGCTCCAGGGAGGCCACAAGCCTGGTAGCCGCCGCCCCCTGGTGGAGGCTACAGGGCTTGTGGGCCCCCTGTGGCTCTCCTGCCTTGGCCCTCAAGTCCCCTGATCTTCTTCCGTTCTGGAAAAATTTATTTTGGGGATTTTATTCCATTTGGACTCCATTCAGAAGTCAGATCTGAAAAGAGTCAAAAACACAGAAAAAACAGGAACTGACACTTGGCACTGAATTAATAAGTTAGTCCCAAAAAAGATATAAAAGGTACATAAAACATCCAAAGTTGACAAGATAACAACATCAAACCATCAATAACTATAGATACGTTTGAGACGTATCAAGTGACCCTTGAGCTTTCTCTCGCGCACCTTTTGTTTGAACTGAAGTGCGACTTTGTTCGCCTTGATTTGCATTTGGATTTTGCTATCCTTGTTTGGATTTGTTTTCACTCAGACGAAGTCTGGTTTGTAGCCGAGTCCCCGAGCATAGAGGTTCGTCCTCGCTAAGGGTATGTCATTCCTTAGACGAAAACAGATTTCGTTATTTAGGAATGATTGTATTGTTCATCTTGGCGTCCAAATGAAAGTCTTGCCTTCATTTGGGACCGCTTTAACTTAGGCGAAAGGTGGTTCGTGGCTAAGCCCCTGAGTGTGGAGGTTGTCCCCATTCAGGGAAGGGTCTACCTTAGGCGAAACAGGTTCGCTACTGAGATGATAGTTCTTGCGAACTCATTGATGGCCATGTCCATCATGGCGTACGAATGATGATCGCGTCGTCATTCGGTGACGCTTTGACTTAGGCGAAAGCTAGTCTGCAACTAAGCCCCCGAGCGTGGATGTGATCCTCACTCGGGATAGGTTCTACCCTAGGCGAGAATGGATCTGCGGCTAGGAATGATTGTTTTGTTCATCTTGGCGTCCGAATTGAAGTCTTGCCTTCATTCGGGACCGTTGTAACTTAGGAGAAAGCTGGTTCGCGGCTAAGCCCCCGAGTGTGGAGGCTGTCCACATTCAGGGAAGGGTCTACCTTAGGCAAAACAGGTTCGGTACCCAGACGATAGTTCTTGCAAACTCGTGGATGGCCATGTCCATTATGGCGTCCGAATGATGATTGCGTCGTCATTCAAAGATGCTTTGACTTAGGCAAAAGCTGGTCCACAGCTAAGCCCCCGAGCGTGGACGTGACCCTCACTCGGGACGGGCTTTACCCTAGGCGAAAATGGGTTCGCAGCTAAGGATTTCACCCACTCGGGGTGTGTTTCCCTGGAGTGGGGTACTTGTGAATAGTTGTAGAAAGGAAGTCCTTTGTTCTTCTTAGCCATTCGGATACATTACGGGAATGAAACAAGTTTGTTCTATGTGTAGAACTTGCTGAGAAGGTCCGCGTTCCAGGTCATGGGCTCCTCCACTCCATTGTGTAGGACCTTGGAGATGGCGTAGGGCCCTTGCCATGGAGATGCCAACT
Source organism: Hordeum vulgare subsp. vulgare (assembly GCF_904849725.1). Classification (NCBI taxonomy): domain Eukaryota; kingdom Viridiplantae; phylum Streptophyta; class Magnoliopsida; order Poales; family Poaceae; genus Hordeum; species Hordeum vulgare. The sequence goes on from NC_058522.1 coordinate 571,707,434, forward strand.
TGTGAGGCTTTTGCTGATCTAGTCGGAGGACCACATCTCCCTCTTGGAAAGTGCGGCCCCTGACTTTCTTGTCGTCGTAGCGCCTCAAGTCTTGTCGGTATGCAGTGGACGAATGAGGGCTAGCTCTCTCTCCTCTTCCAAGAGATCTAGGTTGTCTTGACGTGCCGCCTCTGCTTCGGCTTCATTGTACTGCTCCACTCGGGGGGAGTTGTGATGCAAGTCACTCGGCAGGACAACCTGAGACCCATACACCATGAAGAAAGGGGTACGATTGATCGATCGGTTCGGAGTCGTCTGCATACCCCACAGGACGGAAGGTGGCTCCTCTACCCACGTGCTTGCGGCGTACTTGAGGTCCCTCATTAGACGAGGGTTTAGACCCTACATGATCATGTCGTTTGCTCGTTCTGCTTGTCCATTCGACTGCGGGTGAGCCACGGAGGCGTAATTAACCTGAGTGCCTTGGGAGTGACAGAACTCGCGAAACTCGTCCGAGTCAAAATTGGTCTCTTGTCGGTGATGATGTCGTGAGGGACTCCGAACCTGAAGATGATCTGTCGAATGAAGCTGATAGCAGTCATTGAATCCAGGCTTTTTTTGGGCTTCGCCTTAACCCACTTGGTGAACCTATCCACTGCCGCTAGCAGGTGGGTGAATCCACTCGTCCCGGTCTGAAGAGGGTCGACCATGTCGAGAGCCCACATGATGAAGGGCCAGGTGAGTGGAATCGTCTTTAGCGCGGATGCACGCTTGTGACTCTGATTCTTGTAGAACTGACATCCGACACAAAGATTGACCATGTCTTTTGCAGCTTCATTGGCCCGGGGCCAATAAAGCCCTGATCGAAAGGCCTTGGCCACCAGTGTCCAAGAGGATGCGTGGTGCCCACAGGTTCCCAAGTGAATCTCGTGCGGGACTTGAAGTCCTCACTCTGGGGAAATTCACCTTTGGTTGATTCCTATGGCGCTTTTCTTGTACAATTGATCTCCAAAGACCTCGAAAGCCTTAGACCGTCAAACGGTTCGGTGGGCTTCTTCTTCGTCTTCGGGGAGTTCTTGCCAGAGCAAGTAAGCCAGGCAAGGTTATGTCCACTCGGGCGTGATGACCAGCATCTCATGGACGAGGTCAACCACAGCCGGGACTTTGATCTCAGTCGGATTTGACGAACCGATTGCTTGTGGGGGCTCCTCCGTGAAGGGATCTTCCTTGACTGAGGGGGCACGTAGATGTTCGAGGAACATGCCCTTCGGAATGATTCTCCTAGTGGAATTTATTTTTGCCAAGTCATCGGTTGCTTGGTTCTTGGCACGGGGCACATGGTGTAACTCCAACCCTTCGAAGTTCTTCTCCAATTTTCTGATTGCGTTGTAGTAGACTTCATTGCTTGGCTCCGAATGTCCCATTCCTTTATCACTTGGTTGACAACAAGGTCCGAGTCGCCATAAACCATCAAACGATGGATACCGAGTGAGATGGCCATGCGGAGCCCGTATAGGAGGGCCTCGTACTCGGCTTCGTTGTTGGACGAGTCGAAGTGGATTTGGAGTATGTAGCTCGGCCGGTCTCCCCTCGGGGAAATGAGAACCACTCCATCCCTCGAGCCATGGAGCATTTTAGAGCCATCGAAGGACATGGTCCAATGGTCGGGAATGCCCGGAGGCGGTTGCTCTTGCTCTATCCACTCGGCCAGGAAGTCCACCAAGGCTTGAGACTTGATTGCTTTCTTGGCTTCAAACTTTTCGGCAAGGTCGGCCAGGAGGTCGGAACCTTTCCTGGACTTGAGCACGATGTCGTCCATGTATGCTTCGACGTTCCGACTAATTTTCTCCTGCAGGCATTTTTGAATCATGCGCTGGAAAGTGGCTCCAGCACTCTTGAGGCCGAATGGCATCGTGATGTAGCAAAAGCACCTGAATGGGGTGATGAAAGTTGTTTTTATTTCATCTGGTCCATACATTCAGATCTAGTGGTACCCGGAGTATGCATCCAGGAACGACGGGCGTTCACATCCAGCAGTCGATTCTATGATTTGATCTATGCAAAGTAGAGAGAAGTGGTCCTTCAGGCAGGACCGATAAAGGTGCTTGAATTCAGTGCACATTCAGAGTGAATTGTTCTTCTTTGGCACCATGACCATGTTCTCTAACCAATCGAAGTGATAGACCTCGCAAATGAACTCGACAGCTAGGAGTCGAGCGATCTCTTCGCTAATAGCCATGCACTTCTCTATGGAGGAGCGGCGCAGGTGCTCTTTGACGGGCTTGATTTTTGGGTCCACTCGAAGGTGGTGCTCAGCCAGCTCCGTGGGAACCCCCCGGCATGTGAGAAGGTTTCCATGCAAAGATATCCCAGTTCTCACTGAGGAACTGGATGAGCTCGGCTTCCTATTTCTCCCTGGGTGAAGTGGAGATGTTTGTCGCGGAGGCACTTGGATCAGTAGAGTGGATGTGGACTTGCTTCATCTTGTTGGCCGACTAAAAAGCGGATTCAATAGCCGCCCACTTCGACTTGAGCATATTTGAAGTGTCCATTGCCTTCTTGTACCTGTCCAGTTCAGCTGGGAGGACCTGCTCGTTGGCAATCTTTGAGTCTTACTGGAGGCACTCCTCGACAACCCTCCGATTGCCTGTCACCGTAATCATGCCTTTTGGCCCTGGCATCTTAAGCTTAAGATACACATAACATGGATGGGCCATGAAACGCGTGTAGGCAGGCCTACCCAGTATGGTGTGATAGGCGCTTTGAAAGTCAACCACCTCGAAGGTTAGCTTCTCCTTCCTGAAATTTTTCTCGCTGCCGAATACAACATCCAAAGCGATCTGGCCGAGTGATTCAGCCTTCTTCCCAGGGATGATCCCGTGGAAATGCATGCTACTCTTGCTCAGCCTGGACATCGGAATGTCCATGGCTTTGAGAGAGGTTGCATATAAGATATTGAGGCTGCTACCTCCGTCCATTAGGACCTTTCGCGGTCGGATCCCGTTGACTGTGGGATCTACCACCGGCTCTTGCCTCCCGGGGGTGCCTATGCTGGCCGGGTGATCCGACTGGTCGCATGTGATAGACGTCTTCTCCTAGTCGATATATTTTGTGACAGCCGGAATTGCCATGTTCACCTCTCGATTGATGACTTTCAATCGGCTCTTGCTCTCGACGTCGGCAAAGATCATGAGGACCTTCTCAACGTTTGGTTACCCAGGGGTAGTCTCGGGGTTGTCCTCATCTTCCTTGTCCCCGGAGGGCTCTCCACCCATCTCCTTCTGGAGCAGGCGACAATCGCGAGCCGTGTGTTTGGCGGGAATGGTCTCCCCGTCATGGTCCTTCCTCGAGTGGATTGGACACGGCTGGTCCAACAGGTTGCTCTTGGACTCGCCCTTCTTCTTGCCTGCCCATTCCTTCTTTTTTTTTGGGCTTGCTCTGGCTCTGCCCCAAGAGAGCAGCTACTTCGGCTTTGCCTGAAGCCTCGCCCTTTTGCGTTTTCTTTTTACCGGCGTTACCCGACTGAGGGGCTTTGTTGTCTCGGCCTTTTCATTGCGAAGGTGGTCTTCCTCTTCGCCATTCGCATACCGATTGGAGATCTCCATGGCCCGACTGAGGGATAGGTCCCCTGATCGGCCAAACTTGAGGATCAGCTCTCGATATCGAGTGCCCTCTTTAAAGGCACACACGGCCTGATGCTCGGTGATGTTCTCCATGGTGTTATACAACGTGATCCTCCGTTGGATGTACTCTCTAAGAGTCTTGTTGTTTTTCCGGACACAGTGATGCAGCTCCGTCAAGCCGCCAGGATGCTTGTAGGTGCCCTCGAAGGTCTTGTCAAACACTCGGGCAAGGTCGCCCTGCTGTGGATGCTGTTGGAGGGCAGCTGGTTGAGCCACGCCCTTGCCGACCCCTCAAGCATGAGGGGCAGATGCTTCATTGCGACGAAGTCATCGCCATCACCTATCTGGACATCCACTTGGTAGTCCTCGAGCCAAGTCTCCGGCTTGGATTCGCCATTGAACTTGCTGATCCCCGTAGCCAATCAGTAGTTGGAGGGGATCTCTATCTCTCGTATGTGCCGACCGAAGCACTCGAGGCCAGATACTCCCTAGCCAGCTCGCGAATGGTCGATCATGTTATGTGTGATCACAGACATAGCATTGAACTGGGGAGCCTGATAGCCATCGTCCCCGTGACCTCGGTGCCGATTGAAGCTTGGCCTACGGTCATGAGGGCGATAGCCGAGCGAACCGCTCCTTGGGGGAGGTGTTCTACTCTTGACCTGACAGTCCTGTCTCTAGTCTTCGTGCGGGCCACTCGAAAGAGGAGGAGACCTTCGGCGTCTTTCGTGTGCAAGTGGGCGATGAGCCGACTGCACCATATCCGCCTGGACGGATCTGCTGTGGATTCGATGTTGTGACTGTGACGCTGCGGAATTCTGCTGCAAGGAAGTCTTCAGGAGAGCTTGTATCTGCCAAATGCCCTCCCCGGCCGTAGTGTCACTCGGTTGAATAGATTCATCAATCCGAGTGGTAGCGGTCACGTTCAGCAGAGGTGTACGCATCACCTCAACGTGTCGTTGGTGGTAGTACGGAAACAACAGCTATCGAAGGCTGCGGCTGGAACTTGGCTGGTCCCTCGCGGCCCAAGCGTCGAGTGACTGCTGGAGTCACTTGATACACCGGTGCTCGGCTAGAGTGGCCAGACGCGCGTTCTCCAGCGCAATATCTTTCGGGTCACTCCCAGTGATAGGCGTGCGAAGAGCCTACTCACTCCTTCGACAAAGTTTGTCCCGTTGCTGATCGATGAGCTGCCGCGGGATACACTAGCTGCCGTCGTCATGGCCAAGTGAATTCTCCGAGGCGAACCCAAGGGCCCTTCCTCCGATCGTGTCGGCCATCAGAATTTCAGTGGCACTGTCGCCACTACTTTCGCGGTTGGAGCCGCCGAATGACCCGTCGCTTGATTACGGGAAGAGGTTGACAGTGGGCTCGTCTGAGACGAGCATTGCTACTGCAACAAAAGACCTTCCAACGGAACCAGAAACAAGCGTGCTGATGGGAGACTATTCTTGTCTTGATTCTCCTCAGCAACGGCACCAGGAATCCTTCTGCTACGGCTACGCCTTTAGGGACTTCCTAGGCAAATATGCAAAGGATTCCCCCGTGGCCTTGGAGCCTTGCGTTGGTGTTCCCTCAAAGCGGAAAGGGTGATGTAGCACAGCGGCGGTGAGTATTTCCTTCAGTTTTGAGAACCAAGGTATCGATCCAGTGAAGGAGTATCACAAGTACCTGCACAAACACAAAGAGCCATCTAGCTACTAACTACGGACCCGTAGGTCTGAAGTGAACTACTCACGAGTCATTGGAGGGGCGATGATGTTGATGAAGAAGCCCTCCAACTCCAAAGTCCCCTCCGGCAGGGCCCCGGGAAGGGTCTCCAGGTGAGATCTCGCGGAAACGGAAGCTTGCGACGGCGGAAAAGTGTTTTCATGGACTGATACGTCTCGAACGTATCTATAATTTTTTATGGTTTCATGCAGTTATCTTGTCAACTTTGGATGTTTTATGTACCTTTTATATCTTTTTTGGGACTAACTTTTTAATTCAGTGCCAAGTGCCAGTTCCTGTTTTTTCTGTGTTTTTGGCTCGTTTCAGATCTGATTTTTGAACGGAGTCCAAATGGAATAAAATCCCTGAAATAATTTTTTCCAGAACGGAAGAAGATTAGGGGACTTGAGGGCCAAGGCAGGAGAGCCACACGGGGGCCACAAGCCTTGTAGCCGCCACCAGGGGGCGGCGGCTACCAGGCTTGTGGCCTCCCTGGAGCCCCCCCTGCCCTAGCTCTTTCGCCTATATATTCCCTAAAATCCAGAAAAAAATCAGGGCATCCATGAAAACACATTTCCGCCGCCGCAAGCTTCTGTTTCCGCGAGATCTCATCTGGAGACCCTTCCCGGTGCCCTGCCGGAGGGGACTTTGGAGTTGGAGGGCTTCTACATCAACATCGTCGCCTCTCCAATGACTCGTGAGTAGTTCACTTCAGACCTACGGGTCCGTAGTTAGTAGCTAGATGGCTTCTTCTCTCTCTTGGATCTTCAATACAAAGTTCTCCATGATCTTCATGGAGATCTATCCGATGTAATCCTGTTTGGCGGTGTGTTTGTCGAGATCCGATGAATTGTGGATTTGTGATCAGATTATCTATGATATATATATTTGAGTCTTTGTTGATTTCTTTTATGCATGATTTGATATCCTTGTAAGTCTCTCCGAGTCTTGGATTTTGTTTGGCCAACTAGATCTATGATTCTTGCAATGGGAGAAGTGCTTGGTTTTTGGTTCTTACCATGTGGTGACCTTTCCTAGTGACAGTAGGGGCAACAAGGCACACATCGTGTAGTTGCCATCAAGGGTAACAAGGTGGGCTTTGTCATAGATATGAGATTGTCCATCTACATCATGTCATCTTGCTTAAGGCGTTACTCTGTTCTTTTGGACTTAATACACTAGATGCATGCTGGATAGCGGTCAACGTGTGGAGTAATAGTAGTAGATGCAGAAAGTATCGGTCTACTTGTTTTGAACGTGATGCCTATAGATATAATCATTGCCATAGATGACGTCACGACTTTGCGCGGTTCTATCAATTGCTCGACAGTAATTTGTTCACCCACCGTCTACTTGCTTTCATGAGAGAAGCCACTAGTAAACACTACGGCCCCCGGGTCTATTCACACCTATCGTTTCCACTTTCGCTTTTACTTTGCTTTGTTACTTTGTTGCTTTCAGTTCTCACTTGGCGAACAATCTATAAGGGATCGACAACACCTTCATAGCGTTGGGAGCAAGCTTTTTGTGTTTGTGCAGGCACTTGTGATACTCCTTCACTCGATCGATACCTTGGTTCTCAAAACTGAGGGAAATACTTACCACCGCTGCGCTACATCACCCTTTCCGCTTCGATGGAACACCAACGCAAGGCTCCAAGGCCGCGGTGAAATCCTTTGCATATTTTCCTAGGATGTCCCTAAAGGCGTAGCCGTAGCAGAAGGATTCCTGGTGCCGTTGCTGAGGAGAATCAAGACGTCTCCCGTCAGCACATCTTTCTGGCGCCGTTGGAAGGTCTTTTGTTGCAATAGCAGAAGTATTTCTGGCGCCGTTGCCGGGGAAGGAGAGATCTATCCAAGTAGGTCTCACAAACTCATCTCTTGCATTTACTTTTTTGCCAGTTGCCTCTCGTTTTCCTCTCCCCCACTTCACATTTGCCGTTTTCATTTGCCTTTCTCCTTTGTTGTTTTCTTTTGCCTTTTGCCTTTTTGCTGTTCCCTTTCGCCCGCCTGCTCTTAGGCTTGTCCATGAGAGACCTTTCCTCATGGCCAAACCAAACTATTTCAGAAAATTGGATGAGATTGAAACTAATGTCAAAGGTTTCATGTCTTCTCGGTTTGACCAAAATAGTTACTTTCGTAGGGAATTAAAAGAGAAAAATTCCTTTTTGGTCTATTTGAATAAAGAGGTTGATGATATGGCCAATGATTTCCTTGCACTTAATTCTCAGCTTGCTCACCTTGAAAAATTGGTGGGCCAAATTTTTGACAAGCAGGCTACCTTAGTCAATAAGATGGCAGCTAAACCTAAAATTTGTGATGCAAATCACGAAGATCTTAAAGTGCTTGGGTTGTCTCCTCTTGAATCTTTGTTTTCGCGTGTCAAACCTATTGATGGACGGGCTGGATATGAATCCACTTTGGAAAAACACCCCAATGATTCGGAGTCCACCTATCTTGATGATAAAGGTGTGGAGAGTGGAGTAGAAGAAATCAAAATTTTGGGTAGTAATGAAACTCCCACTTTGGATTTCAAGGAATTCAATTATGATAATTGCTCCTTGTTTGAATGCATCTCTTTGATGCAACCCATTGCAAACTCTCCACATGCTTATAGCCAAAGCAAAGCCTTTACCGCACATAATGAATCTATGATGAGGGCTACTTATGGTTTGAGCACCAAAGATGACTATACGTGATTCCATCACCTTTTGCCTAGCTAAGTGCGTTAAACAAAAGCGCTTGTTGGGAGGAAACCCAACAAATCTATCATTTTTGTTTATGTTTTGTGTTTTCCACACTTTCATAATTCCGTTATGATTGTGTTTTTTGTGTTTCTTTTTGTGTTTGTGTCAAGCAAAACCGTTATGATTAGTCTTGGGGATGATCGTTTGGTCATGCTGGAAAAGACAGAAACTTTCTGCTCACGAAAATAATTTTTATTTTTTTCTGTAAGAGCTTTTGAGTCGATTCGTTTTGCTGCTGATTGCTACACAAATTCTTGAGACTGTCGTAATTTTTCAGAATTTTTGAAGTACCAGAAGTATACGAAATATACAGATTGCTACAGGCTGGTCAGTTGTTAACAGATTCTGTTTTTGTTGTGTTGGTTGCTTATTTTGATGAAATTATAGATAGTATCGAGGGGTATTAGCCATGGAAAATTGAAGATACAGTAACCCAACATCAGCATAAGTAGAATTTAAGTTTTCTACAGTACCTAATGAAGTGGTGGTTTGCTTTCTCATACTAATGTTATCACGAGTTTCTGTTTAAGTTTCGTGTTGTGAAGTTTTCAAGTTTTGGGTGAAATTCTTATGGACAAAGAGATAAAGAGTGGCAAGAGCTCAAGCGTGGGGATGCCCAAGGCACCCCAAGAGATTCAAGGATGTCGTAAAAGCCTAAGCTTGGGGATGCCCCGGGAAGGCATCCCCTCTGTCGTCTTCAATCCATCGGTAACGTTACTTGGGGCTATATTTTTATTCACCACATGTTATGTGTTTTTCTTGGAGCGTCTTGTATCGTAGGAGTCTTTCATTTTTGGTGACACAACAAAAATAACAAGATTCAGCAAAGCTGCGTTGATTTCATACGATTCCGCACCAGTGGCGGGAGCAATCGGAGTACTAATAAAATCATTATTATTGGTACTCGAGAAGTAGCAAAGTTTGGTGTTTTCAGCCATGATAACTTCAACAAACAAAAAATCACACAAGCAAGCAAGAAAACCGGCAGAAGGGCAAAAGAAAGCGGCAAAGGAAAACGGCAAAAAGGCAAAAGAAAAGACAAAGGAGAAAGGCAAATGAAAATGGAAAATGTGAAGTGGGGGGGAGGAAAACGAGAGGCAACTGGCAAAAAAGTAAATGCAAGATATGAGTTTGTGAGACCTACTTGGATAGATCTCTCCTTCCAAGGCAACGGCGCCAGAAATACTTCTTGCTAGTGCAACAAAAGACCTTCCAACGGCGCCAGAAACAAGCGTGCTGACGGGAAACTTTTCTTGTCTTGATTCTCCTCAGCAACGGCACCAGGAATCCTTCTGCTACGGCTACGCTTTTAGGGACTTCCTAGGAAAATATGCAAAGGATTCCCCCGTGGCCTTGGCGCCTTGCGTTGGTGTTCCCTCGAAGCAGAAAGGGTGATGTAGCAAAGCGGCGGTAAGTATTTCCTTCAGTTTTGAGAACCGAGGTATCGATCCAGTGAAGGAGTATCACAAGTACCTGCACAAACACAAAGAGCTTGCTCCCAACGCTATGAAGGGGTTGTCAATCCCTTATAGATTGTTTGTCAAGTGAGAACTGAAAGCAACAAAGTAACAAAGCAAAGTAAAAGCGAAAGTGGAAACGATAGGTGTGAATAGACCCGGGGGCCGTAGTGTTCACTAGTGGCTTCTCTCATGAAAGCAAGTAGACGGTGGGTGAACGAATTACTGTCGAGCAATTGATAGAACCGCGCAAAGTCGTGACGTTATCTATGGCAATGATTATATCTATAGGCATCACGTCTAAAACAAGTAGGCCGATACTTTCTGCATCTACTACTATTACTCCACACGTCGACCGCTATCCAGCATGCATCTAGTGTATTAAGTTCATGAGAACAGAGTAACGCCTTAAGCAAGATGACATGATGTAGATGGACAATCTCATATCTACGACAAAGCCCATCTTGTTACCCTTGATGGCAACAACACGATGTGTGCCTTGTTGCCCCTACTGTCACTAGGAAAGGTCACCACACGGTATGAACCCAAAACCAAGCACTTCTCCCATTGCAAGAATCATAGATCTAGTTGGCCAAACAAAACCCAAGACTCGGAGAGACTTACAAGGATATCAAATCATGCATATAAGAAATCAGCAAAGACTCAAATATATATCATAGATAATCTGATCACAAATCCACAATTCATCGGATCTCGACAAACACACCGCCAAACAGGATTACATCGGATAGATCTCCATGAAGATCATGGAGAACTTTGTATTGAAGATCCAAGAGAGAGAAGAAACCATCTAGGTACTAACTACGGACTCGTAGGTCTGAAGTGAACTACTCACGAGTCATTGGAGGGGCGATGATGTTGATGAAGAAGCCCTCCAACTCCAAAGTCCCCTCCGGCAGGGCACCGGGAAGGGTCTCCAGATGAGATCTCGCGGAAACGGAAGCTTGCGGCGGCGGAAAAGTGTTTTCGTGGACGCCCCGATTTTTTCTGGATTTTAGGGAATTTATAGGCCAAAGACCTAGGGCAGGGGAGCTCCAGGGAGGCCACAAGCTTGGTTGCCGCGGCCTCCCCACTGGCCGCGGCAACAAGGCTTGTGGTCCCCCTGTGGGCCCACTTGCTTGGCCCTCAAGCCTCCCGATCTTCTTCCGTTCTGGAAAAAATCATTTTGGGGATTTTATTCCGTTTGGACTCCGTTCCAAAATCAGATTTGGAAAGGGTCAAAAACACAGAAAAAACAGGAACTGGCACTTGGCACTGAGTTAATAAGTTAGTCCCAAAAAAAGATATAAAAGGTAAACAAAACATCCAAAGTTGACATGATAACAGCGTGAAACCATCAAAAATTATAGATACGTTTGAGACGTATCAAGCATGGCCACTAGTCCTGGGGTGGCCTGGTTGGCCATTGTGTGCTTGATCCATCGCTGCAGCCGCGAGCGCCCGGAGCGCTTGCATCGGGCTGCAACGACGTGTGGAGGCGCCGAATGGTACGACACCGATGGTTGCCTGATCAAGACACCATGCGCAACCGTGCTGAAATGTGACGTACCTCGTGCGAGGAGGGTGTGGGTGTCCAGAGGTGCATTCGACAGCCATGCCGAGTCGTCGATGATGAAGCCGAGGGAGCCAAAGAGGATCTCTCTGCCGAGTGTCAACATGATGGCTAATGGATGAAAAATCTCCAACCTCGCTGAGTTTGCTAAACGCGCAGCCCCATGGTGGGTGCCAACTATCGTGGGAATGATCCTGACAATAGTACCAGGGGTATGAACTAAGGGCAAAGTCTAGCTAGGCGCAGTGGATACACTCGGATGTACGAGTTTGGGTCTGCTACCTCTTGAGCTTGCGTTGGTTTTTCCCTTGAAGAGGAAAGGGTGATGCAACACAGTAGCAGTAAGTGTTTCCCTCAGTTTGAGAACCAAGGTATCAATCCAGTAGGAGCATCAAGCTAAGTGTCCAGAGTACCTGCGCAAACACAAACGAGCTTGCACCCAACGCTATAAAGGGGTTGTCAATCCCTTCAAGATTGATTACAAAGTGAGATCTGAAGGCGGAAAGTGCAACAAAGTAAAAGTGTAAGGCTGGAAATATGATGTAAAGTAGACCCGGGGGCCATAGTGTTCACTAGAGGCTTCTCTCAAGATAGCAAATATTACGGTAGGTGAACGAATTACTATCGAGCAATTGATAGAACCGCGCAAAGTCATGACGATATCTAAGGCAATGGTCATACATATAGGCATCACGTCCGAGACAAGTAGACCGATACTTTCTGCATCTACTACTATTACTCCACACATCGACCGCTATCCAGCATGCATCTAGTGTATTGAGTTCATGACGAACAGAGTAACGCCTTAAGCAAGATGACATGACGTAGAGGGATAAACTCAAACCAATGATGTAAACCCCATCTTTTTACCCTTGATGGCAACAACACGATATGTGCCTCGCTACCCCTTCTGTCACTGGGTGAGGTCACTGCACGGTATGAACCCAAAACCAAGCACTTCTCCTATTGCAATAATCATAGATCAAGTTGGCCAAACAAAACCCACAACTCGAAGAGAATTACAAGGATATGAAATCATGCATATAAGAGATCAGAAGAGACTCAAATAAGATTCATAGATAATCTGATCATAAATCCACAATTCATCGGATCTCGACAAACACACCGCAAAAGAACATTACATCGGATAGATCTCCATGAAGATCATGGAGAACTTTGTATTGAATATCCAAGAGAGAGAAGAAGCCATCTAGCTACTAGCTATGAACCCGAAGGTCGATGGTGAACTACTCACGCATCATCGGAGAGGCAATGGTGTTGATGAAGAAGCCCTCCGTATCCGAATCCCCCTCCGGCAGGGCACCAGAACGTGCCCCATATGGGATCTTGCGGAGACAGAAGCTTGCGGCGGCGGAAAAGTATTTTCGTGGATCTCTCCCGTGGTTTTGGATTTTTTGGGGATTTATAGGCGGAAGAAGTAGGGCAGACAAGCCACAGGGGCCCACAAGCCTGCTAGGCGCGGCCCTGTCACGCCCAAGATGCGACCCTATCCTCAATTTAGCACGAAGGCCTCGTCAGGGATAGAAGCGCATCTCGTCGTGTCGCAAGAATGGATATCGTTACAAGTACATGTACTGAAAAGATGAGATATATATAAAGAGTTGGCGTACACTCGCCACAAGCTACATCAGAGTCACATCAATACATTACATAATCATCAAGAGTAAGAGCAGGGTCCGACTACGGACGAAAACAAACGAGAAAAGAAGAACGACGTCCATCCTTGCTATCCCAGGCTGTCGGCCTGGAACCCATCCTAGATCGATGATTAAGAAGAAGAAGAAGCAACTCCAAATGAACAATCAACGCGCTCGCGTCAAGTACCCTTTACCTGTACCTGCAACTGGTGTTGTAGTAATCTATGAGCCACAGGGGACTCAGCAATCTCATTTCCAAAGGTATCAAGACTAGCAAAGCTTAATGGGTAAGGTATGGTTAAGTGGTGAGGTTGCAGCAGCGGCTAAGCATTTATTTGGTGGCTAAACTTACGAGTACAAGAAGTAATAGGGGGAAGATCTACGCATAACGGACGTGAACTACTGTTGATCAAATGAATGATCCTGAACACCTGCCTACGTCAGACATAACCCCACCGTGTCCTCGGTCGGAGAAGGAACTCACGAAAGAGACAGTCACGGTTACGTACACAGTTGGCATATTTTAATTAAATCAAGTTCAAGTTATCTAGAACCAGTGTTAAACAAAGTTTCCACGTTGCCACATAACCGCGGGCACGGCTTTCCGAAAGATTTAACCCTGCAGGGGTGCTCCAACTAGTCCATCACAAATTACCACAAGTCGCATAGAAATCCTCAACCATGAAGCTCGCGATCTCGTCGGATTCCCTAGTGGAAAACCTCAACTCTGAGATTACCCAAAGCATCACCGGAATCCCGATGCACAAGATATCTCGTTAAAGGTAAAACTAATCCAGCAAGGCCGCCCGCGTGTCGACGATCCCGATAGGAGACGCGTATCTCGTTCTCAGGACACGACGGATAAGCACAGCGTACGGTGGCCTGATAGAAATCTCCCGAGTTGCCCCGGGTTGGCCCCGCAAACGGCTCTAGTTTTGGACCAACACCAACAGCACTGGCCCCCCCTACATTATGTAGAATTACTCCTCGGGTAGCGCTAACTCCCTATGCATTTCAGTTTTATCAAATTATTATGTTGGGCAAATAGTACCAATGTTGGGCCTTGCCAGACCAGCTTTAATCTAAAATGAATTATCAAGGGGGTCCCCATAACAACCCCGATCGTGTTAGGAGCGCTCAATTATGTAACATAACACCGGTAGCCGAAACTAAGGGGGCAAAGGTGGAACAAAACACCAGGCTAGAAAGGCTGAGCCTTTCACCTTTTACCAAGTATATAGGTGCATTAAATTAAATAGCATTAATATGGTGATATAATAAAGAACCCATGTTTTCACATGGAAGCATCTGCACCTGCAACTAGCAACGCTAACACAGGGTTAAGCAAGTGGTAACATAGCCAATCAGTGGTTTGCTAGGTCGAACAGGTTGAAGGTTTCATGGCATTATTGAGAGGCTGATATTTAACATGTGGTAGCCAACAAGACATAATTGATAGCATCGAAATAACTAGCATGGAAATGATAGTAATGGTATCTGGGGAAATGGTCATCTTGCCTGAGATCCCGCTTGGAAGAAGAATGCCTCCGTGAAGCAGACGAACTGATGTAGTCGAACGGGTCCTCACAATCCGGCACGCAGCGGAACTCTATCGAGACAAAGCAAACCGGAAACACAAATCAACACACGGAATTCACCACACGATGCACAACACATATGATGCATGAGCAGCTGAATATATGCAAGTCACGGCATGACAATTCACACAATCAAACACTACACGTTAAGTGAAGTTCAATATGCCACGAGTTGCATATTGATGAAACTCCACGTTTAATTATTTAGTTCTATCCCGATTAGGTGCATGGCAATATTAAATGTGGTTAAACATGGCAAGAGGTGAAGCGTAATTAAACTACCTATCTAGGCATTTTAAATGAGGTCGGAAATGACATATAGCACCTCCGAGACGACCTCACATGTTAATTTTCAATTGCTGTCCAGATCTGAACTAGCACATTTAATTAGTTGTTAAACATCAAAACAAATAGGTTCACGTGATTCTACGCGTCATTTCAAGCAATTTACACATAAAGATCATCTTCAACGGAGCTACGGATCAAAAGTTACAAGCACCGCAAGATATGATGGCATGAATGCAATATGTGTGCAACGACGGTCACGAGCACTTCAAAACACACAACCAGCAAGATAAAATGAAACTACACGAGATTCTAAGCAAGTTTCATGTAGGACACGATCAAATCGGAGCTACGGTTCAACATCTACGAGCAAAATGAGAAATCACTACAATCTGCCAAAATCAGTCACATAGCATTTTCTACGCCCCACAACTACGAACTATACAACTCAAATATAATCCACCAAGGCATGACACGAAAGAGGGCAAGAAGCACTACTACAAACAACTAACAACAACTAGCATGGCAACAAGGAACACTAGGAAAAGAAGTCACAAAATGGCTTCCCACACACTATTTCAGACTTAGTGAAAATTACACCTCATGAAAGTGCAGTTTTCAATCTGAAGCAATATTTACAGCAGCAAAACCTATAGCTACAGGGCTCCAAATGGCATGAAAAATCACAGTATG
Source organism: Hordeum vulgare subsp. vulgare (assembly GCF_904849725.1). NCBI lineage: Eukaryota > Viridiplantae > Streptophyta > Magnoliopsida > Poales > Poaceae > Hordeum > Hordeum vulgare. Next base: position 571,722,756 of record NC_058522.1, read on the forward strand.
CAAGAGAAACACAAGAGCTACAATTAACTCCATTGGACCAACCTCAAAAGAGCTACACATCACAAGATACAAGCCAGACAAGACAGCAATAAAATATAACAGATTTCAGACTTAGAAATAATTCAGCTCCTCAAAATCAGCACTATTTCTAGCAACTTGAGGCCAATCAAACGACACCTAAACATGCATTTCTATTGCAATCAAAAATACCAGGGGCTAGAGTAAACACCCAAGGACAACTCCCTAGTTGACAACTCCGTCAAATGAAGCACGGAATAAATCCTACGAATTAAACAAAAGGGCATCACAGCAAAATATCGCGCAAACTAACTTACTCAAAAGCTAAAACTAATTGAACAGAAAAATCTCATGGATTTTTCTACCCCGGAAACATATAAAATATGTGGGGTTGCAACAACAAAATATTGCCACACAAAATGCGAGATAAAATACCCTAGACACGGAAAAATAAACTACCGGCAAATCCCTACACGCAAAATACCAATGACCGCTCTAAAATACATGGAATAATGGTCCTTAAAACATAGGCATTTCTAATACGGCATACGAACAACCCGGTCTTGCGCGAAAAATAATTACGAGCACTATTCTAATGGGACAACACGTTACTCTAGGCGAACAGTGGGTCAAACCTCATCAAACATTTATGCAAGTTGCAAAAACGGATACTACGTGAAATTCTACACCAAAACCATATAAAATACGCCTCGATCCGATTTACGGTTTAAAAGTTACGGGGGTTTGAAAATCTAGTCTATCTCTGAAAAAGAATTAAATTCGGATTAAATCCTAAATATCTACTGGGCCGAAATCCATGCGCGTAAAAAAACTAGGAGGCGCCTGGGGCGCGAGATAGAGAGGCTCGGGGGGGTGCTCTCACCTGGGCCGAGAGGCTCTGCTGGAGATGGGCCGCGTGGGAGGCCAGCCCAGGAGCGCTGCCGTGCTGGTCCAGGAGACGGGAGCTCGTCCCCTCGCTCGACTGGAATCCATGGCGGCACCGAGGTCCACCCTGGCGGCGCGACGGGACGTGGAGGCGAGCGGCGCTGCACAACGGCCCTTTGGCACCGGCGGATCTGACTGGGGAGGCGAGGTCGGGGCGGCGGCACGCCGGTGAGGAGGCGCGGCGACGAGCCGGCGAGGAGGCGCGGGACTGCGGTCCCACGGGAGGCGGCGGCGGGCGATGCAGGCGGCCGGGGGCGAGGGAGGAGCTGGCGGCGGGGCGCGCCGGCCGGCGAGGCATGGCGGCTGGGGTGCCGGCACGCGCGGGCTCGGGGGCTCCTCCCCTCGAGCTGGCGGCTGACGGCGGCGGCGCTGGAGATGCGGGATCCGGGCAGATCGGGGGCGGCGGCGGCTCGGGCCCAGATGGGCTCGGGCGGGCCTGCCTCGGGCTCGCGGGCTCTGGCGGCTGGCAGGAGGTGGGAGAGAGGTTGCGCTAGGGTTGGGCACGGGAATCGAGGAAGAGAGAGAGAGGGGGCTGAAATAAATGCTTGGGCGTCTATTTATAGACAAATGGGGGGCTAGGTTTAGCGAAATTTCGATCCGGATCCAACCGTGCGGTCGGATTCGGACGATTCCGCACGCGGGAATGGGTACGTGGCCGTGGCCGTGTAGGGTGGTTTACTGAAGACGAGAGGGAAAACGGGCGGCGCGGCAACGAATTTTAAAACACCAACACACGTCGGACGAATACCCGAAGACGGTGGCGCTACGGTCGACCGTTCGGGTACCAGACGGTCTCCGATCGCGACGAAATTCGACAGGCGGCCTACCTATATTAAAATAACACCGCACGTCAAATCTCACCCGAATCAGAGAAAGTTTTACGCACACTTTTAAAACAATATTCGAACGATGCCGCGGGCACGTGCGTGTGCGGTCGGGCTCAGAACGGACAACGACGATAACTGGCAACTTGCAACGGATGCACCTTTTGAAAACTGGCGGCAACAAGAGCCGATGCAATGCTGATGATGCGCATGATGCGATGATGATGCGACAAATCTTGGGTGACGTGGTCACTATGTTTAGTACTCTTTTTACGTATTTTGGTACTAGTAACATCAGAACCACCGTTCGTTTTGGAGCCCTTTTTCATGGTTATCTTCTAGCGCATTGGAGCCCCTCATTTTTCATAGATTTTTTCTGCATTTTTCTTTGTGTTTGTTCTATGTGGGTCCTTCTTTTGCAGGAGCAATCTAACATTTTTCCTAGGGAGGTAAACTTGGTAGGAAGCATTGGTAGCCACTTCTCCAAGGTAATGTTCTTTAAACTTTTCACAATTATTCACTGTTGTGTCCTTGTTGTATTTTATTCAGTGAGGCAAGTTGCACTAGGTCACATAAGTTACTCACAGTACCAACAATTCTTTTGTAACTACCAGGTTGCAACATTTTTCTATCAGCATTTTTGTGTGAGACCATCATATTAGTTGCTTATACATAATCATAATAGTTGCTTAGAAACCAGGGTTTTATTGTTATTCACTAGCACATAGAGTTGCTAAAAAACACAGTAATTGCATTGAAGTCAACGTAGCAGTTTTTCTATGTTACGAGGTTTTTAAATTTCCAACTCCAGAACAGTTGCTTACAATGACAACATTAATTGCTCAGAACAACCATAGTAGTTGCTCACAGTACCAATAGTTCTTTGATAAAGGTTGCAACATTTTTCTATCAGCATTTTTGTGTGAAACCATCATGTTAGTTGCGTATACATAATCATAATAGTTGCATAGAAATCAGGGTTTTATTGTTGTTCACTAGCACATACAGTTGCTTAAAATACAGTAATTGCATTGAAATCAATATAGCAGTTTTTCTATGTTACAAGGTTTTTAAATTTCCAACTCCAGAAGAGTTGCTTACAATGACAACATTAATTGCGCAGAACAACTAGAGTAGTTTCTTAGAACTGTTGTTGTTTTTACTAGTTCTGTTTGCCAACATAACGGTTTGCTTTAATACCTCATGCACAGTTGCTCGAAATAACCACACTCATTGCTAAGTAGAAAAGTACATAAGTTGCTTTCAACATGTTGCCAAATCTTAGCAGATTTTGCTTACAAAAAAGCAACAATAGAAGCTTCAGCACAACACATGAAAATAAGATGATGCACACATGAGTATGGAGTTGTAAGAAACTGAACAAAAAGTAAAGTCCCTTGGTGCAATCTGAATTAGGTGATTCTACCGAATTTAGATGAAAGATTTGGGCAAACCTGACCTCCCTGTGCGTTTTGCTTTGTGTTCTTTCTGTAGTTCTTTGATTTTTATGAACTAACTTGTTATTATGCCGCCATTGATAGGGAGAGAACTTTCTAGATCTAGGGAAGAACCTGTCTTGCTGAGGAAGAAGATGGGGACACAGGGGGTGGGGGTCGGGTTAGCTGTGCTTGGTGGGGAGGAATCACGTGAGGGGGGATGTGGGGGAGGGGGACCGACCAAGGCGACGGTGGAGACGTGGGGGGAGAGGAGAGACGCGTGAGCTGGGGAGGGAGACCCGGGTTACCTTTTTTGACAGGGGGGCAAAACTTGCCTTTTATGGCCGGTTGTTAGGGAAAGCTAGGGAGCACCCGATCGCTCCCTAGCCACGTCCTTTTTTTTTCTTGGTGCTTCTCGCTCACGTACAACATTCTAGGCAGGCCCGTCTTCTTCGCGGAAGCGTAAAAGGTGGGATGATGATTCGGGGGGATCTGGGGTTTCTCCGGATCCTGTTGAGATCATTTACGAAGGGGACAAAAATGGCTTGTAGTAGGGTGTTTTCGAGACCGAATTCAAACTCTCCAATTTCAAAATTTCTGAAAAAAAATACACATATACAAGCAGGTAATGTACATATCTGTAAAAATTCATAATAAAATAGCTTGAACTGCAAGATGCACACAAAACAATAAATCATGGGCTTTGAGAATGAACGGTGCATGGGCAAACAAGTTACGTATTTGCTTTATTTTTGTGTAGATTCCATTTTAACGTGTTTCATAACAAAAATGTACACAAATGTACATTATGTCTTTGAGTATGTGTGTATTTTGAAATGTAATTAGTTTTTGTTATTTCCATTTTTCATTCTCTTTTATTTTTACCACTATTTCCATTAACGTTTATATGTTCCTCTTCCTTTCTCTTTCTGTTATTTTTTCATTTTCGTGTACTCTAGGGTTTTTTGGCTTTTCTATTGTTCTTTTTGGGTTTCATTTCTTATTCATTTTTGTTTTTGAAATACATGCCAACTTTTCTAATACACGTTGAACATTGTCAGCGTCATGTTGAGCATATTTTAAATATACACTTAAATTTATCTGAATAGATCTTGAACATTTGTCAAATGTACATTAAACACTTTGTAAATACACGCTGCACATTTTTCAAGCACATTGATTTTTTTAAATAAATAACCAACACGAGATATTTTTTTACCTTTCTATTATTTTTCCCCTTTTTTCATAGTTTTTTCCCAAAACGTTCTTGTGTATTTACAGAAGGCTCATGTCGTATTATAAAAAAAACATTCAACTTGTATTTAAAAAAATTCACCACTGTGTTAAAAAATGTTTGGCATGTACTTTAAAAAGGTTGATCTTGTATAAAGAAATGGTCATCGCATTTTCCAAAATTGTCATGTATTAAAAAGAGGTGTTCATCAGATAGAAAATGTTCATCGCTTATTTCAGAAATGTTCATTATTTCTCCAACAATGTTCATTTTGTAACTTGAAAAGGTTCATTGTGCATTTTCAAAATATGTGATTAAAAAAGTGCATGAATATTTTTATATACAGACAATGATTTTTAAATAGTAAAAAAATACATGATGGACAATTTACAGTGCACAATGGGCAATTTCTTAATACGGGATGAACACTTTCTTGATACCAACTGAACACTCTCTTCAATTCATGGACATTTTTTAGATATGAGATTAATTGGTAGAATACATGTTAAACTATTTATAAATACACAATAAACATTTTTTAATAGATGATGTACACCTACTATTAAAGAGGAGATATGTCATTGTAATGGTTACTACTCTGCGTTCCAAACCAGCGTAAAACAAATTAATACTGGTGGAGCCTTTAGGTAGTCAACTAGATCAGGAGAATGGGGTTTTACCATAAGAAATTACGTATCATGGAATTGCACTAGTTGCTGCAGCAGGGAATTTTGAAAGTGTTGCTCAATCGCTGCAAGCTGAAGCTCTGACCATCCTCTATGTTGTGAACGAAGCGTCAAGAACGGCGTGTCAGAAAGTCATCTTAGAGACAGATGCAGAACAAGGCAATCACAAGCGACCTGTATGACTACTCGAGCGGTCAAGCCTAGGCGTGTTGTTTGTTTAAATGGACAAGAGCAGTGATGCAATAAGCTTTTCAATATTGTAAAGTAGAAACCTGCCCACGGGTATGTAACATATTTCTACATACTGTTTGGCTGCTCATGGTGTATGTATGGAGCAGAGAAGCTATCAAATTTGGCTTGAACCGTTTCCTAGCAATGTAAAAAAAATGTAGCTGGTGAGTCCAGCATGCCTTGTTAATGGAATACTTTGTGTTCCTTCCAAAAGAAAACGTGTCACAGTCACACGTGTGGCATGAAGCACTCCATCTCTGATGATTTTTAAAACTAAAATTGCCATCCAAAAATTAGAAAAACAAAAACAGATCCAAAAAAAACTGAAACTTGTCATCCAAAAAAAAATTGACGTGCTTTACAACAAAAGACATCATCCTTACATCACTAAACTTATCAAGGTCTAAAAAAAGAGTCTTATATTTAGATACCATTTGTAATGTGAAATTATATCAACATACTCCCTCCGTCTTAAAATTTTTGTCTTTGTTTTGTTTAGATATGAATGTATCTAGTCATGGTTAGCATTTAGATACATCCATTTCTAAACAAACGCTAAGACAAGAATTTTAGAACGGAGGGAGTAAAAAACTAGATATTCTTGTGAGAGTAACAGTATTTGAACATTAGCAGTTATTTATTCCTACTTACAAATCCATAATAACTACTCCCTCCGTTTCAAAATATAAGACCTTTTAAAGATTATACTACGAGACTACATACGAAGCAAAATGAGTGAATCTATGTACATCCGTATGTAGTTTATAGTGCAATATCTAAAAGGTCTTATATTTAGAAACGGATGGAGTAGTATACGTCATGGTGCATATTCAAGGGCACCATTACTGAGGCAGAGTTTCAAATTGCCTGAAAAAAACATATTTAATATATAAATATAACTGGAGCATCGTGAGAACCATTAGCTCGTGGTCATTCTGGCCATGGACATGTTAGCAATTCAAGTCAAAGCAAAACTACAATGTGAGGATCCTGATTGATAAGAGCGGAGCAGTGAAATTTTTGTGCGGAAACACAAACATTCAAATGAAATTGCGTATTTACCATATAACTAATGTTCAATCCTCACGAGGAAACACACACGTAGATTATTGATTTGTCCTCAAATGAAATGGAGAAGAAATTGCCGGGTGGACAAATCATCAAATGGCAAGTAGTAGTACGTTTGTTTGTAGAATAGAATTACTGTAGAGTACAAGCAAGTATACCAACTGATCGCTGCCTGTGTATATATAGTATATGTATGGGGGAAGGAAGGAGAAAGAAGCATGAATGAATGAATTTGCCTGCCCTATCACGACGACTCGGAATCATCGTCGTCGGGCGGGGTTCCGACAAGCCAGCCCCACACGCCACCTGAGCCAGCTTGCTTCTTCTGCTTGGCGTCCAGCGCCGCCTGCTCCTGCTCGGAAGCCGCCTTCTGCCTTCGAAGGAGCTCCACCTCCCTCTCCAGTGCATCCAGACTCTGAAGCTTTTGCCGCAGCTCCGCCACGTCCACCTCAAGTTTGAAACATCTCGACTGCTCAGCAGCAAGTTGCCCACGGACAGATTGAAGTTCCTACACCGTTTGCATGCATATATTGATTGGTTCAAAGCTATATATGCAGGACAAAAGGACACGATAAAGTAATCCGTAGGAGCAGAAATTGAACAACTGGGAGATACGGAGTAGAAAAGAATACTCACCTTTGTCAGCTCAGCATTTCTGGCCTCCGCTTCAGTTATCTCTTCTTTAAGCTGTACAGTTTGCAGCCCTTCCCTGTTAAGTGTTGCCTCTAGTTCCTCTTTCTCAGCTTTAAGGGCTGCCAAGAGTTGTTCATTTGCTTCATCATTTCTGTTTTTCTGAAACACAGCACAGATCGATGACATATAAACTCAGTTCTGATAAGACCCTCCAAAATAACTGAAAGTGTCATTATTGGCACGTCACTGCCATCAAGAGCTTTGTACAAAATTACTCCCTCTGTAACTTAATATAAGACAATTTTGTACACTATGATAGTGTCAAAAAACGTCTTATATTAAGTTACGGAGGGAATATGTTGTACGAGCACATGTACCAAAAAGAATAGCTGCACCGTCTAGCTAACATAATTCTAAATTGTACAAGCAGCATGTATACACAAACCCAGACTCAAACTACACTTTCTGCTGCATTCAAGTTGTTAGGTCAACATAGGCAGCTCCATGTAGTTCTGGATATCAAAGAAAAACATTACCGAATCAGCATTGTCCATGGCAATCTCCCGTATCTTCCCATCTTGAGAAATTTCAACCTCAGGTTCCAGCACCCTAGACGTACTATCTGAGGTGGCTTGGTCCTGTGTGCTCGACTGCAAATCTAAATTTACACTAAGTTTAAGAGCATACACCTGTCCAGCAGAGGAAAACAAAACATTGAGATTTTGAACGCAATTTCCAGGAACATAGATGATTAATAAAATGCTAGTTACCTCATTGTTGTACCGTCCATTGTATCCTCCAAAAGAAATGAGATAATCTTCTCCGCTATAATTGCTGTACAATAAAGTCATGCCCTAAAAATAATAGGATGTGAAATACTACCAACCAAAAGAAAATCATTTCAACATTTAACAAATTGTTCAAGAGGAATACCTCACTGGCAAGAGGAACACGTCCTTCTACGGTACTAACAACTGACCATGCCAGAGTTGACATGTTAAGCGCAAGTGTCTCAGAGACACCTGTAAAGACAAATGCATCAGATCACTAAATGAAAATAAAAACCAAAATAAACTACAGGTACACCTTAAAATAGTGATAAACTCACCACAATTCACTAGCATTAACAAAGATGCGTGTTATCTTAATCCTCTTAAAGGAAAATAATAAGACAGTACAATTTGCATTCAAGACAACAAGTACTTGAACCGTTGATTTGTGGATTTGAAAAAGATTTTGCAGAATACTTTCTGAGGTTATGTGGAGTACTTAACAATATGAACATATAAATATAGACTGGAAGACATAAAGTTTTTTTTTTTTTTGGTGTAGATGAGAAGAGACGGAATGTACATGGGACCAGGCACTTGAAAACCTACCGCTTTTGTTATTGCCACCACCAACAATGTACCAATTCTCCCCAACAGTTGCACCTGCATGACCAGCACGTGGGCTTGGAATTGGACCCTGCTGTTTGGGTCTTGACCATTCCATCTGTAATTCCAACATTAGAACTTAACAATCACAGGCAATGAATTAAACTTTAGAATTCCAGCAAAAATAACTGTTCTTACCGTCTGCAAATCAAGGACATGTAGGTCATTAAAACATGTCGCATGAGATCCCCCGCCAAAAATTAGAAGGTAGCGGTCAGCATGGCAAGCAGCAACATGGTCTGATCTGGGAGCAGGAGGGGTGCCTCTAAAACATAAAGCAAACATCAGAATACATTGAATTCAGAAATACGGTAATACCAAGTTCGTCATCCAAAACAAGATCCAAATTTCACATCCAATACGCCTTCCCTGTTTTTCCTTCCATTTCATTTCTCTCTTTCAATCAATTTAGTACTTCTATCAGTCCCATCTAATTGAGAAAAAATTCTGTGGTAAACTAGTAATAATCCAAATAAGCGAAGCACTTCAATTCAGAACTGTTTAACATGAAGAGTAATCCACTTGAATAGCTTTTTAAGTGAAGTTTATGGAACAGCTCACTAGGAAAAGAAGCTTCCATCCTAATAAAATAACTAGTGAAAAGGAAACAAATGAACACGAGGATCCACGTGTTCCAACTAAATTTAGTAGCACTTAACAGTAGTTCAGATACGATGAAACTATCAATGTCACCAGATGAATGAAACAGATCACAACGATTGTGCATGAGAGATCTATAGAGATTCCAGTACTCACATTGCATCCACATCATCCCATGTCATGGTTTCAAGATCAAGAATGTGCAAATCATTCAAAAGACATCGCTTTGCATCTTCGCCACCGAACACAACTAGAGTTGTTCCAACAAGAGTCACTGACTGACCTCCACGAGAAACCTGCAGCAAGATGAAATCTGCATAAGTAATATAATTTACCTTTTACATAATAATTAATAAATTTAGTATCTAGCAAGATTGTCTATTGTTCATTCGCTTAAGGGTGCTTGTGTCAACTCAGCAAGCACCAGAGAATTATTGCAACAATAAAACTACACACGGACATCAACTTGGTATCATACTAGGATTTTGGTGTCACCAGATGCCCTCAATTAGTACCATAAATGGACTGAGTTTTGTTCAAAAAATAATTGGACCGAGTCAAAATATTTCTTGTAAACATGATACATATATTTTGATGATGTACAAGGTCGCCTCAAGTTTGATACTGGTACCGATAACACTGACAAAAAACTTTTACATAAGCTACGAATGAATTAGTCACCCCAAAGCTGAGAGCATGCTCTTTGGACTATGTTGCAGATTGCAAGTATTCAATATGAACGAATCGACGACTTCTTTGGCCAAAGGTAAAAGAAACTCTGGTCATGTAGAAAATTGAGTGAACGTCTTTCAGCAAAGCTGAAGGCCATTATAATGATCAACCCAAGTTCATGGTTGCCAGAGAAAATTAGAACTGCACATACTCACCACTCTTGAACCTTTACTACTATACCACATATAAATACTGTGGTAGCATTTACTCTACTGTGTTAAACGAAAGAAAATTCTCAGACAAAATGAAGTATATGCCAACAGAAGAAATATTTAAGAGAGATGCTTATCAAAGGACAGTGATACAATAAACAAATATGTCATTATAATTATAACCGATATATGGATTGAAGAAATTATTACCGGTGGTTTTCCGTAAGTCCTGACAATCGACCAGGTACAAGTATGCGGATCAAATTCCTTCACTAGCATAAAAACACCAGAAGCAGAGTAACAACATCAATGTTTATTAACCGATATTAGAGACGTAATTATCATGACAACGCTATGCAGACTGAAAAGTGAGTTTAGCAAACCTGTAATGCTGTCAGATGGATCTTTTGTATGCCCAGCAACAGAGAAGAATTTGTTACCGCATGATATCTACAAAGTGATAGTGGGGGATTAGCATCTGGCGTAAGATAATGACTAGCAGCAGCTATTAAATATTTATGTAAAATTTACCAAAGAATGGCCAGCACATGGAGAGACTTGTGCTGTTTTGGCTGAATCAGATGTTCCTGCTTGTAATTTGGCATCAATCTTGGACCAAGTCAAACTCTTCAGATCCAAAACCTGCGGTCGGCACAAATTGTCACAAAGAAAAACAAGCATTGAGTCGGTATTACTTAATTCTGTAGTTGATTCGAATTGGAAATATTTGAACCAACTGTCTGTATGTGCAGTTGGCTCCTCCTCCATGCCACTCTTAAGCTACTCCAACTATTATCTAAATAACTTTGAGCTCTAAAAGTCACCCAGTTAATTCAACACCGTCAAGTCCCAATGTAGGAAATACCAACATCATGAATGACCAATAAACTTGGTATTTAGTTTGCAGTCTATTTTAAAAGAAGAAATCTACGTATCCTCATGCATTGTTACAACATACTCAATTGAACAATACTAATAATCTAAGAGCCTAACTGTTATTTGCATAAAGCACAGATGACTGGAATTGTTACAGGGCATGCTTCAGCACCGCACGAATATTACGTATGATCATTTAGCTTAGGGATTATGAATATAAATAAATCGTCAAATCTGAGAACAGTGTGTACAGATAAAACAATTGGTTAAGGATGATTTGGTTACAAATATAGGATGAAAGTTGCCCATATGCCTCCATGTCCAAGCTAACAAAAAGTTAGAATGCATACATATGACATGCTGCATTATCACAGTTAGCATCACAAACCTGAAGGTCACTAAGATAACGCCCATTGTGGTTTCCACCAAATACAAACATTTTGTCTTGTAGTACAGTAGCCCCATGCTGCAGCAGCCAAAATTCACATCAATGCTACAAAAGTAAATACAGTAAACAGAAACGAAAGATAGGGTAATAGCCTTACAAGTTTGGGAATAAAAGAGGCAAGGGAACACATGGCTCACCTCATAGCGGGGTTTAGGCCGCTGGCCGCTAACAGACAATGCAGTCCATTCTTCGTGAGCACTGACAGTACTAAGACCTTCCAGAATAACAACTTTGTCTTGTGTCTCCATTGAACTTCCGTTTTCAGAAATGGTTTTTGGTTCTGGAATTGATGATGTTCCTGTTCCATTTGTCAAAGCCGGTACGATGCCCGGCTCTTCCTTTGGTTTCTTGTAAAACGAAATACAGATAATTTATTAATAAACCAATAAGTTCAAGGATACATAAGGTGGATTCTGAACACTCAGGCAAACAACAGAGAATCAATGTATACTTGGGATATATGTACCCAAATACACTATCTGATGTGACTTACATGCATTTCAATATCTACTACAGGCTGAGGGTTGATGAACTCAGGGATTCTAGAGTACCATCCAGGATCTTCCTCCTGCCACCATAATACCAATGTGTCAATACAACATTACCGCAGACACAACACAGAGAAGAGCAACGCGTAACTAGCTATACCTCCAGTATTTTGACAAAGAGACGCATCGCCTCGGCGGACGGCATGCTCCCAAGCCCATGCCAGCTGAAAACACAAAGGGTATGACTAAGCAAGCAGCAACAATTCAAGCGTGCATGGCAATTGCTAAATTGGTGTTCACTGGGCTGGGCATCTATCTAAATGGATAGATAATAATTGTTCCAAAAGGCCAAACTACTAAACTAGCGAGGAGTTGCGGCATATGTAGGAAAATTGTGCTAGGAGTTGCTGCGGCCTTTGCAGCAGCATTGGTGAGCTCGATGGAAGCCGGGAGTCGGGCTCGGCGACACCAACCTCGTCCATTTGCTCTGCTCCACGGGACTCCACGCCCTGGGCTTGGGCACGTTGCAGGGCCCAACCGTCGCCTGCACGGAAACGAAAACCCGAGCGAGGTCAGTCACCGCCGACCGAATTCCCGATCCCTGATCCCCCGCCATTTCGGCGGGCCGGGCCTGCTAGGTCGTCACCTGCTGGTGGAGGCCGTAGAGGAGGAGGGCGACGTCGTTCTGGAAGCGGGAGACGGCGGCGGCGGAGGGGGCCCCGGGGCCGAAGCCGGCGTAGGCCGCGGCGGCGTAGAAGCGGTCGGGGTAGGCGATGCCGGAGCTGGCCATGGCCCCTGCTGGATCTCCCTCCCTCCCTCGAGATCTCCCGCCGGCGCCGGCTGGAGGCGGGCGGGCGGGCGGGCGGGCGGCGGCTAGGGTTCGCTGCGGGCAGCCCCGCCTCCTCTTATTCGCCGCCGGGTGGGGGGAATGGGAGCGGGAGTCAGCGGCGCGGGGAGCGGGAGGGGGTCCGGAGATCTGGAGGGAGACGGCGATCGACGCTCGCTTCGTTGGCGTGGCGGGGCGGGGCGAGGCGACGCTCCTTTAACGCAGCCGCCGAGGTGGACGGGGGAGGCCACGTGGGCGTAACACGTTGGTCGAGTGACGTGGTGGTGCAGGGTCGCCGGGGTTGGAGTTGCAATGCTTTGCTCGCTCGCTCGCTCGCTCGCGCCGGGATGAGCAACACCGTCGGAGATGGTGGGCCTAGAATACCTTACAAGCGCGTGTAAAATTTCTGGCTAAGAGTTTACATGAATTTTGTAGACATACCAAATGAAAAAAAAGAAACTTTGAAGTTCTTTGGTTTGTATGTATGTACTTCCTCCGTATTAAAATAAGTGTCTTAACTTTATACTCCCTCCATCCCAAAATAAGTGTCTTAAACTTAGTATAACTTTAAACTAGATCTAGTACAAAGTTAAGGCAGTTATTTTAAAACAGAGGGAGTACTAGTTTTAGTATAAAATTATACTAAGATTGAGACACTTATTTTGAAACGGAGGGAGTATATTCCTATGTAGCGTATGAATCAATCGTTCACATTCAAAGGAGAACAAATATTAGCTTGACTCAATGAAGTAACCAAATAACATCTATTCTTGTGTAAGGATTGACATGCATGTCATCTCTCTTTTTATGATTTTTTATTACCATAATATTCCTATCGCTTTAAAAAAAAAATCATATCCTATGAACCAAAGGAGACCTAAGCTCTAATATATCTTGTGCGAGTTAAATCGAAAGTCCCCGGCTAACACCTATGTCGAAGACGTTAGGTGCTCTCTGCTACAGAGGATTCAAAATACAATCAAAGGTTTCGATACAAGGAGAAGTGTGCAAAACGAGAAGAGGGTGAGTAGTGTTGAGAATCGGGTGGGATTAGGTAGACACTGCTCTTTCCGGATCGTGATCGGTATTCCAAGATGATTGCCTTGGATCATGAGCTTTTTATGTTGGCGCAAGCATGTTCACCCACTTCGGACCAACAAATCTTCACGGACTCCTCAGAATTCGTGTGAAAACTAGACCGGCGAACCAAAACTTGTTCAATGACTCAGTTAGCTTTAAATTCATGACGAGTGTCAAGAATTTGCACATGAATTGCAATGTTGGATTAGTATGAAGGTGAAGATGGGGAGGCAAATACACCTGGTTTCAAAGCTTTTGAGTTGCGAGACCGTAAAAAATGGATGGATCAACGAAGCATCAAGCAAACTGATATGTAAGGTATTTGGCCAATATGAGCACAAACACGAAAAAGGCCTCAAATACCCAAAAGTCAATTTGTGACAAGCATGTTGGGCTGCAGAACTTTGCACATGCGGTTTTAACTTCATGTAAACTTGCTCGCCCACTTTAAATTTTGTGTTCTCACATGTTTTGTAAATCTGGTGCTTCATACACATACGAGCTTGTAACAAGTGTTGCTTGACCAATCGCTGCTTTAACGCTATGTCGAGGTGGACGGAAGGTGTCCACGCGGGCATGATACATGTGTCAAGTGACGTGGTGGGGGAGAGTCGTCGGGAAAGTAAACACATGGGTCTTTTATGTTGGAGGAGTGAGCCTAGACCTTGGTAATGAATATAATAATTGTGACTAAGCTCTATAGCTCGCGCAAGCTTAAAATTTAAATCCCAACTAACACCCAAATATGTCGAAGAGAACTTCAAATGAGGTGAAAGATGAAGAAAAATAATGTGCTACTTCAAATGACTAAATTCAGATATGATAGCGTCGCAGGGTTCAAGTTGCTCACACCAGACGTATTCAACTCGATGGATGGTTCAAGTTTTTTCTCGGTCAAGCTCTGATGGTTTGAATTGTGCGATTCCATGAATTATGGACGGCATCACGTCCTTGCTTTTCGGAATGCTAGCAACATCATTGTCATATTTCATGTTGTGTTTGATTACATCATTCCATGAGATTAGATTTGAAAAAAACCCTTGCGGTAAACTTTCATTTAGAGTAGTCTACGGAACAAAAATTATGGAATTCTTCATCATATAACTAGAACAAGATCATATGGAACAACCTTGATCGATCCTCATCATCCGAAGAATCACATGGTAATCCGCGGCGTTCGGGATTCATCCCTTACTTCAAATACGAATCAAAGAGCATCAACTTCAATATTGTCTTCAAATACAAACCAATGACACATTTTAGATCGCTTGAAATGAAAAATTGTCAACACATTTTAAATCGGCCACTCAACAAGTAAACGTAGAATCTGGTTCGGTTCGAAGTTTGATTTCAGTAGCTGGGCACGTCAGCAGCGGGGTCTTTCCTAGGTGGCGGTGTGAAAAGTCAGCCGACACAGGCCGGGCACAGTGGCCCACCGTCTGAAGGGGAACGAAGGGGTCTACACGACGCCGCTCCCCCGTTCCGGCGACGCGACGGCCGCCGACCGCGTCACCGGGAGTGGAGGAGGGATGATGCAGCAGCTGCAGCCGACGCGGATGCACTGGGCGAGGGCCGTCCCCTCCGACTTCGGCGGCCAAGCCCCCGCCCCTCGCAGGTAACCGATCCCCGCCCCGCCGTCCTTCGTCGCCGATCTCTCGCTCCCCAGACCCTTCCCGCCTGAAAACTGAGCCGGCGCGTATCCCCGCAGCGGGCACACGGCGGTCGCCATCGGCGGGTCCAAGGTCGTCGTCTTCGGCGGGTTCGCCGACAAGCGCTTCCTCGCCGACATCGCCGTCTACGACGTTGGTAAATCCCGCCCCCGCCCCGCCCACCACTCGCTTCGCCTCACCCGAATGGGGCATCTGGCTCCGGTCGGCTCTCTGCTCTGCCGCTGTCTGATTAAACTCGCGTGCCCGCCCCCCTTGCCGCAGAGAACAGGCTATGGTACACGCCGGAGTGCAGCGGCAGCGGCCCGGACGGGCAGCCAGGCCCCAGCCCGAGGGCCTTCCACGTCGCTGTGGTCATCGACTGCAACATGTTTATCTTCGGCGGCCGCTCCGGGGGCAAGAGGTTCGCCATTGCGCACAGCTCTCTGTCTAGTAGAGTTTGCAACCTGTCATTGTCCGTTGTTTACTGTTCCGGTGTCTACCTCGCAGGTTAGGTGACTTCTGGATGCTTGACACCGGTAAAGCCCTTCATTCCATCGAACCTTTCTAGAATCCCCTGTTATGCTCGTTTCGTTTCGAATTGTGTCGGGGATTCAGCGACCGCTAAGCGCTCTCAATATGTCTCGGTGCTTCTTTCGTGTTCAGACATTTGGCAGTGGTCGGAGATGACTGGCTTTGGCGATTTGCCGTCTCCCCGGGAGTTTGCTGCCGCATCAGCCATAGGAAACAGAAAAATTGTCATGTAAGCGATTTGTTTCCTACAAGTTTCGACTGTCATTACCGTGTCTCATCACCTGTGAATAACATGTTGTCCATCCTTGTACAGGCATGGTGGTTGGGATGGCAAAAAGTGGTTGTCTGATGTATATGTCATGGACACAAGTGAGCTCACAGCTCCCTTTATTCAAGCTGTGATGAGCATTGATGTATTTTGTTGAATGAGTTGATCATTCATTATTTTACTTCTGTTACAATCTGTTGCATTTTCTGTTGGATAGTGTCACTTGAGTGGACAGAACTAGCAGTTACTGGATCAGCGCCACCTCCAAGATGCGGACATTCTGCCACTATGATTGAGAAGAGGTTGCTTATATTTGGAGGCAGAGGTATTTGCCATTCCTTAATTTGGTTCTTCTTGGGTCCTGTCAGAGCTTGTGTTTGCTTAACTGACCAGCCAAGTCTCATTCCATATGTTGCAACAAGCCTGTAGTACTTCTCATGCCTTCCTGGTCCAACCTTGAAAAGCTTGCTGACACTAGAAAGTATAATTCTGATTTATTTTGTAAATAGCTACTCCCTCCGTCCCATGATATGATATAAGACGTTTTTGCAAGCTATGTTAGCTTGCAAAAACGTCTTATATTATGGGACGGATGGAGCACCAAACATAAAAGATGATTGAAGCTAAAGTGCTTTCTTGCATTTCAATAACTTCAACATTGCAAATTTTAAGAGCAGTGCCAGTATCAACCCCTTTTTCTAATGAAAACTGTAAGTGATACCCTGACAAACATAACAAATAGGAAGCCAAATTGGGGTCCATGGGGACTTGAACCAGGTGATGGGATTGTACATCCACTCCCACCCAAGTGAGCTAGGCTATTTTCCTCAGCACCAACCCTTTATTGTCATTCAAATTCAATTAGTCTATGTGTACTACAGATTATTTATATTTTCCCCTGAATAATCGTTAATTTCTGAAGAGCTATTATGTAAATGTTCCGCGCGATTGGATTTGCCTGTAGGCTTCCTGCTGAGTACCAGCTCTATTCCTGAGTATAATTTTTAGTGCACTGACGATTTTGAGGATTAGTGAGTTGCATAATTTTTTGGTCTAAAAAATCCTACCCCTGACTACTTTATATCTTCCTCGCAACAGGTGGAACTGGGCCGATAATGGGTGACCTCTGGGCTTTAAAGGGTATTACTGAAGAAGGTATCTCTTCTTTTTTGTTTTTAAAGGCTTTAAAGATCTTAATTGATTATTACATGTACAAAACTTGTAGTGCACTTAGAACTTCTTGTCTAGACAGTTTATGCAAGGGAACTATTGCACGTACAACATTTCCTGGTCCCATCCGGGTACGGTGCAAGATCCAATGGTGTGCTGCACTTTGGTTCCACCCGACGGTTGATTTGATCTGGTGTGTCGGATAAGGATCGGATGGAATGTGCCATATGTATAGCAGGACTCTATATGCAAATATGTGTCATGGTCGGTGGAGGTTACATAACTGCGTTTATAATATTTACATATTTAAGGACACTATCCAGCATATCGTATTCACATATTTTTTTCATGTATGTCCATTCCTGCTTTATTGAAGAAAATGAAGTTTGAGATGGCTTACTGGTATTATTTTACTGTCCTATTTCACTGAGGGATGTGGGAGATCACCCTTTTTTGTTGATATATTTCACATGCTTATTTGTACAGAGTTTCTCATTTAGTCCTTTTGCAGTGGTTACCTCACAGTTGTTTGCGTTTTAGTATGAAGTTGTGTTTCTTAGTTGATTTATAAGGATTGGTTCACTGCAAATCGAAGTTAGACGATTACTGCAATATTTGTAAATTTTCTATTACTGAACCCGATATTGTTGATTTTTGGAGATAATGAGACACCAGGATGGACACAATTAAAGCTGCCAGGACAATCTCCCTCTGCACGATGTGGTCATTCAGTGACTTCTGGTGGACCTTATGTATGCAATCTGAAACGTTGATGTTTTTTTTTCTTCCAACGGCTTAAGTATTAACAGTTGATATCTCTGTTGTGTGCGTCACATATCTGGAAGGTTAATTTCACTTGATTTTTCTGTAAGAATCGATATTAAGCGTCGGTACCTATTAATCATCAGGTTGTTTGTGTTAGACCTTTCAGCCCGAGCATTGATAGTTGTAGATGACACTAGGAGAGTTGGGACAATTTTCGTTGGTTTATTTCTCACACAATGCCATACCAACCTGAGGGGTTGGGGATACATATTTATAGGCTGCTAGCCAGCCAAGCATATGCTAGGATGCTAGTCTAAGATGCTGCTAAGATGCTAGTCTAAGATGCTATCCTAACTGTCAATCCTTGATGGTCAAGGATTCTATCCTAACAACCACAAGGACCATGTGCTGCAGCCCCACAAAGACCCTAGTACAGAGATTTATCCATCATTCTCCCCCTAAGTCTTGTACGTTGTCTTGTGGGAGAGTCGAATCATCCCGATCTTGGAGCAGAGTTCGAGGAACTTGATCCTCCCAAGAGGCTTGGCGAGCAGGTCTGCGAACTGGTCCGTGGTGTTGATGTAGCTCGCCTCGATGCTCCCTTCTTCCAAACAGCTTCGGATGAAGTGATACCTCAGTCGGATGTGCTTGCTCCGTTCGTGGAAAACGGGGTTCTTTGCCAGGGCCAGGGCGGACTTGCTGTCCACCAGGAGCTGCACCGTTTTGGTGTCTCGGACGAGGAGATCACCAAGCAGTCGAGCGAGCCAGAGCGCCTGAGTGCAGGCGGTGGAGGCCGCTATGTACTCGGCCTAGCAGCTGGACAGGGCCACCATCTGCTGCTTGACCGACCGCCAGCTCACGAGACACTTGCCGAGGAAGAAGAGGATCCCGCTCGTGCTCTTGCTGGTGTCGATGTCGCCAGCGTGGTCGCTGTACCCGAAGAAGTGTGCCGCCCCCGGACACCTAGGGTAGTGGAGGCCGTGGTCGAGGGTCCCCGCCACGTAGCGGATGATCCTCTTCACCGCCTGCTGGTGCTCTGTCGTTGGTCGCTCCATGAACCGACTAACGTAGCCGACGGAGAATGCTAAGTCCGGCCGTGTGTGGGCGAGGTAGCGAAGGCTCCCCACAAGGCGCCGGTACTGCGTAGCGTCCACTTCCTCCATTGTGTTGTCGCGGCTCAATTTCAGCCTCTCCTCCATTGGAGTGAGGGCTGGGTGGCAGTCGGTGAGCCCAGCTAGCTCAACGATGCGCTTGGCATAGGCGGACTGTTGAAGCGCGATCCCGGAGTGATCCGGGTGCACCACGATCCCTAGATCACTCATCTGGAAGGTGGCCTTCATTTCTTCCTTGAATGCCGCCACCTCTGCATCCTTGATGCCGGTGATCACCAAGTCGTCAACATAGACGCCCACCAGCAGGGCATTTCCTCCACTGCCCCATCGGTAGACGGCCGCCTCATGCGGGCTTTGCTCGAAGCCCATCTTCTTTAGCGTGGAGTCTAGCTTGGCGTTCCACGCCCTAGGCGCCTGCCGTAGGCCATAGAGAGCCTTACGCAGGCGGAGTACCTTGCCCTCCTGGCCGGGGATCGCAAATCCCGGTGGCTGATGCACGTAGACTTCCTCCTTCAAGTCGTCGTTGAGGAATACCGACTTGACATCCATGTGATAGACACGCCAGCCCTCCTGGGCAGCTAGCGCAAGAAGAAGTCGCACGGACTTCATCCGTGCCACGGGAGCGAAAGCGTCGTCGAAGTCGACTCCTTCCTGCTGGAAGAAGCCTCGGGCCACCAAGCGAGCCTTGTGGTTGACGATGGCGCCGGCTCCATCCCTCTTCAGCTTGAACACCCACTTAAGGGTGATTGTGCGGTGACCACGAGGGAGGTCAGCGAGCTCCAGGTGCGGTTTTGCTCGACCGCATCCATCTCCAACTGCATCGCGGCGCGCCATGCCGCGTCTCTCTCGGCCTCTGCAAAGGACCGAGGTTCGTCGTCCTCACACGCAAGTTGTAGCTGCCCCTCCAGGTCGCGTGGCACTAGTCCCGGCATCGGCTGGTCGCCGAGTAGATTATCCATCGTACGATACCGCAACAGTTCGCCGCCATGATACGCGTCGATGCGCTCCTCGTCGTGAGTGAGCGGGGAAGCGAACTTCACCGGGCTGTGCTCGGCGTGAGTTGGTGCTGATGAAGACGAGCCCGGAGTGGTGACTGCTAGGGCTGGAGTATGCGGCGTCGCCGGTTCTGGTGCCATCAGCGCAGCAGGCACCGGGGTTGATGGAGTTTTGGGGGCTGTGGTAGACGTGCTCGGCGAAAAGGAGCTGCATGCTCCCCCGACTTCCTTGAAGTGGACGTACTCGACAATGAAGTCGTCATACGTCGGCGTCGAGCCGTCGTCCACTGCCTTGTCCCATTTCCACCCTCGCCCTTCATTGAACACGACGTCTCGCGCCGTGCGCACACGCTGTGTCTTTGGGTCGAGGATGCGGTAGGCCTTTTAGCCCTTCGCGTAGCCGATGAAAACTCCCGGAGTACTCCTGTCGTCGAGCTTGCCGATGTGGCCGAGCTCCTTGGTGAACGCAAGGCAGCCAAACACCCGCAAGTGGTAGACCGCCGGCTTCCGCCCATGCCATGCCTTGTACGGCGTCCTGTCGTCGAGTGCGTTAGTAGGCGAGCGGTTGAGGATGTAGATGGCCGTCAGCACCGCCTCTCCCCAGAAAACAGACGACATCCCTCTCTGCTTGAGGAGAGCCCGAGCCATCCCCACAACCGTCTGGTTGCGCCGCTCGACGACGCCGTTCTGTTGTGGGCTGTACGACGCGGAGTAGTGGCGTTGGATGCCCTCATCAGCGTAGTACGACACGAATTCAACCGTTGTGAATTCGCCGCCGTCGTCAGTGCGCAGCACGCGCAGTTTGCAGCCGCTCTCCGCCTCCGCAGCAACCTGCACGCGCCTGATGGCGTCCGTCGCCTCTCCCTTGCTACCGAGGACCATCACCCACATGTAGCGAGAGAGGTCGTCGACGAGCAGCAGGAAGTAGCGTCGACCTCCTGGTGTGGCTGGCGTCACCGGGCCACACAGATCTCTGTGCACGAGCTCCAACCTCTCCTTGGCCTGGTAACTCGCCTGATGAGGAAAGGGGGGTCGTCTCTGCTTCGTCAACACGTACATGGTTGAGGCATGGCAGGCCTCGCACCATCTCCTTGGCACTTAGATGCTTTAGGGCCTCGAAATGAAGGTGCCCAAAGCGCTCATGCCATTGCGACGCCTCGTCGTCCCGACGGGCAGCGAGACAAACCGGTTGTGCCACCTGCACATCAAGGACGTAGAGTCGATTTTCACCTCTGGGTACCTTGGCGAGAAGGCGAAGCTGGCGATCCCAGATGCGCAGGACCCCATGCTCAATCAGCACGCGTGAGCCGTTCTCATCCAGCTGTCCCAGTCTGATGATGGAGTTCCTTAGCGCGGGGATGTAGTAGACACCGGTGAGCAGCCGGTGCTCTCCCCTCTTGGTGGTGAAGATGACAGAGCCGACGCCCTTAATTTCCATGGCAGAGGCATCCCCAAACTTGACGAAGCCTCGCGCGTCGGAGTCGAGCTCGGCGAAGAATTCCCTTCGACCGGTCATGTGGTGGGTGGCGCTGGTATCGAGGCACCACCTCGCAGTCTTGTCTTTCCCGGAGCCATCGCCGAGAAGAGCGTGCGCTTTTGGCTCGTCGAGATGGAGGAGAGCCTTTGCGGCTGGTGTCGCTGAAGGTAGCTCGATGCTTGCATGCGCCATGAACAGAGCCGTCCCCTCCTCCGCCTGTGCGATGTGAGCCTGGCCGTGTCGTGGCTGTCAACACTCATTGGCCCAATGGCCAAGCCGGCCACAGTTGTGGCAGCTGTTGTCCTGTGCCGGCTTGGGTTTGCCAGCGGCACCGTCCTTGGCGCCTCCGCAGGCGTCACCTTCGGCACGTCCTTGTGCCTTGCCCGGGGGGCCTCTTCGCGCCTTGCGTTGCTTGCCGCGCCTGCGGCCGCCTGTCGTGGAAGAAGGCTCCCCCTTCTTCCTGTCACCGAGGCCGGCATCCCACTGCTCCCGAGATAGGAGCAGCTTCCCGCCGGTGGTGATGGGCCCCGAGAGAGGCTGTGGCTCGTCGGTGTCGACGACCTTGAGGCGGCCTGTCGCCTCCTCGATCGTCATCGTAGAGAGGTCCAACAAAGACTCGATCGAGCGAGCCATCTGCTTGTACTTCTCAGGGATGCACCCAAAAAGCTTCTCGACAACTCTCTCCTCGGTGTAGGTTGCATCGCCGAACTTCACCATCTTTTGCAGCAGAGTGTTGAGACGGAGAGCAAAGTCATCAACGTCCTCACCTGGCTTGAAGGCCAGGCTCTCCCACTCCTTACGAAGTGCCTGTAGTGTGGACTTGCTAGCACAGTCGCTGCCGATGCGTGCCGCGGCGATGGCGTCTCAAGCCTCCTTGGCAGTCCGCTTGTTGGAAAGCGAGAACTACATCTCGGGCGGGATTGCGGCGATGAGGGCGTCCAGCGCCCGTCGATCCTCTTGGTGGTCGATGTTGCTGTCCTCGACCGCCTCCCACAGGTGCCGCACCTGGAGCTTAATCTTCATGATCGTGGCCCACTCGACATAGTTGGTTTTGTTGAGGGTAGGCCACCCAACACCGGGCCCAACATCCCTGACCACAGTCCAGACCTCGTAGAGGCCATGGTCCCGGTCGTCGCAGCCGCCGTTGCCGTGCGCACCTCCACTTGGAGCGCCATCGCGATGTGCTCGGGCGTGCTTGGCTGCCCACTCAGCCGTCCGCTCTTGCGCCACATTGGCGCGGTCCGCGTCGGCGCCGTCGTCCGCAGGCACGGAGCCGTTGGAGTTGCCGGAGCCGCCGCGGAGTGCCTTGGCATCCGCCGTAGCCTCACGTGCTGCCTCCGCTGCTGCTGTTGCTTCTACCTCACCCCTGGCTGCTGCCAGCTCCGCCGCAGCCAGCCTTGACGCCCTTGCTGCCGCAGCAGCGGCTGCTGTAGCCGCTCGTTCACGCTCCTCTGCCACGGCGCGCTCGGCCTCCTGCCGACGCCGCGTGCTCGAGGTAGCCGTGTGCTGAGAGCAACCTGCAGACATGGCTTGCTGCAGGGGGGCTGTTGCGTGAAGAAGAGGCTGCTTCTGACGAGCTGCTGCTCGACAGTCCGGAGGGGGGGAGGTAACCAGGGGCAGTCGGAGCAACTGCTGCTACCGGCTTGGGCTGCTCAGCTCCCGGTGAGAGAGGTGAGCAGGAAATGCTCAAGGTACAAGACAACGAGGCTCTGATACCA
Source organism: Hordeum vulgare subsp. vulgare (assembly GCF_904849725.1). NCBI lineage: Eukaryota > Viridiplantae > Streptophyta > Magnoliopsida > Poales > Poaceae > Hordeum > Hordeum vulgare. Next base: position 571,746,154 of record NC_058522.1, read on the forward strand.
CTTGTTAGACCTTTCAGCCTGAACATTGATAGTTGTAGATGACACTAGGAGAGTTGGGACAATTTTCTTTGGTTTATTTCTCACACAATGCCATACCAACCTGAGGGGTTGGGGATACATATTTATAGGTTGCTAGCCAGCCAAGCATATGCTAAGATGCTAGTTTAAGATGCTAGTCTAAGATGCTGCTAAGATGCTAGTCTAAGATGCTATCCTAACAGCCAGTCCTTGATGGTCAAGTATTCTATCCTAACAGCCACAAGGACCATGTACTGCAGCCTCACAAAGACCCTAGTACAGAGACTTATCCATCAGTTTGCTATCATACCAAGCTTCTATTCAGCGAAGCATAATGTCCTGTGAACATGAATATAATGGCCCTCGGGTGTACTTTTGTCGGGTAAACAATTAAATAAACTTGTTTTATACAAATCAAACATCCGAATTTTAACATTCCTGCTAAATAGTTAGTATTCACTTAGATATGAGTTTGTGGAATGCATTAGCTTTGATTTAAACTGCGTTCTGGTCTGGTGAAACAAGGCTTAGCAACCAAAACCTTGACCCCTTACATAATAGGAAGTTTATTTAGTGATCCAGAAGTAATAATAAAATCGTTATTTTCTTGGAACCTGAAACAAGTCTTTTACAATTTACAACTAGAATTATTGTATCAGAAAATATTTTTTTCTTGGGGGCTTATCTTGGGTTTTCTCGTCTAGTTTCAGTTGTGCAATAACATTACTAACAACATATAGATCTTGGATCTTGCTATCAGCTCTTGCTATTTGGAGGACATGGAACTGGCGGTTGGCTAAGTAGATATGATGTGTACTACAACGAATGTGTTATTTTAGACAGGGGTAAGCTCAAATGATTTATTTTTTCCCGCGCATCCACTTTGGGGACATTGAACATGAATTTGCATCTTGTTACCTACTGAGCACACCAAATCTTGTTATCGTACTATTGACATAGATGGTTTTATGAAACAAAAGACCGCGTCCTGGTAATTAAATTTAAAATGCGATTCCATAATCAACCAGCTTAGCCCAAAATTATCTAGCTTGGTTAGTATGAATTTGCTGAAACACTACAGACAGCTAGATGCATGCCATGCGTCCACTCATTCTGCACACGTGCATCGTATGTCTATGCTGTCCTGTGTGGCAAATGCAGCACATGTCCACTCCAGATCTGCATGTGTTTGTGCAGACAGTTGTAGACTAATGATACATGTAAAATCTATAACATCCAAAATCAGGCCAAAATGTCCTCTCAGACGGATTGGCCTGTTTCTTACGACTAGAACTTTTTAAGTGTTAACAAACATCTTGGCCATTTTGTTTTCTGTTCTTGCTTTGATTTGTCTTCCTTTAATTACTGTTCTTTTATTGGAGCAACCAGTGTCGCGTATGAATTTTCAGTATTGTATCTATTATTTCTGACTAATACTTTGGTATTCCAGTGTCTGTTCAATGGAAGCGCTTACCAACAAGTAATGAGCCACCCCCTCCTCGGGCATATCATTCTATGACTTGCATAGGGCCTCGGTTTCTTTTATTTGGTGGCTTTGATGGAAAGAATACCTTTGGTGATTTGTGGTGGCTTGTTCCTGAAGGTATATTAGTATCACATCTGAACCAAAATAATAATAATATCTATTTGATATCTTGGAGAGTTGAAGTTTTTATTTGTATTGTGCAAACAGCAAACCGTGAAAGCTTTTAGAAGCAATATTATGTGTTATCATATGTTGGCCTGTGGTTTGACCTATAATCTGTTAGGAATAAGCAACTTGTATTCCCATGAGGCCATATGCCGGTATATATACATGTACAGGTGGTGGACTATATGCAGGAAACCCCTTATATATTGGGATAAATACAAAAGGGTACATGACTTATATTATAACTCTAACACCCCCCCTCAAACTCTTGGTGGATGAACAACACTGAGTTTGGAGAGATAAAAGCCATGTTGTGCTCTAGTCTGGGCCTTCGTCAGGAAATCCGCCAACTGTAACTCGGAAGGCACATACTGAAGAGCAATGACCCGATCCTGCACACCAGCGCGCACATAGAAAGCATCAACACCAATATGCTTGGTGAGCTCATGCTTAACAGGATCGCGCGCAATGCTAATAGCACCTGTACTGTCAGATAAGAGCAGAGTCGGTGTAGTGACAGAAACACCAAAATCCTGAAGTAACCACCGTAACCAAGTCACCTCTGCCGTCAAAAGAGCCATCGCTCGCAACTCAGCCTCTGCACTCGAACGGGAAACTGCAATTTGTTTCTTCGTCTTCCAGGCAATGAGAGAACCATCAAGAAAAACACAGTAAGCGGAAAGTGAACGGCGATCTGAAGGATCACTAGCCACGTGGCATCCGAATAGGCCTGAAGCTGTAAAGAACTGGAGCGAGGAAAGAATAGACGGTGAGAGATCGTGCCCCGAAGATATCGGAGAACACGGAGGAGATGACTATAGTGAACCATGTGGGAGCAGAGATGAACTGACTCAGAATATGAACCGGATAAGAGATATCCGGACAAGTAACAACTAGATAAACAAGACTGCCAACAAGATGACGATAACGCGTCGGGTCAGGCAGGGGATCACCATCAGTAGCACAGAGGTGAACATTGAGCTCCATAGGAGTCTCAACAATGCGCTCATCAGTAAGAGCAGCACGAGCAAGAAGATCCTGGATATACTTTTCCTGGGATATAAAGAAACCATCAGAGGTAGAAGAGACTTCAATCCCAAGAAAGTAGCGAAGAGGTCCAAGATCAGACATAAGGAACTGCTCACTAAGACGGGCCTTGACAAAGGCAATATACTCGGGGTCATCCCCAGTGATGACCATGTCATCAACATAGAGAAGAAGAAGAGTCCGACCACGAGGAGAAAGGTGAATAAACAATGCTGGATCATGAGCACTGGCTGAAAAACCAGTGGCAGTCACCACAGAGGCAAAACGCTCAAACCAGGCGCGGGGAGCTTGCTTAAGGCCATAGAGAGAGCGACGAAGACGACATACCATGCCATCAGGAACAGAATACCTAGGTGGTGGCTGCATGTACACCTCCTCACGCAGCTCACCATTAAGAAAAGCATTCTTAACATCAAGCTGAGAGATAGACTAGTGGCGTGTAGAGGCCACGACAAGAAGTGTACGAACAGTGGTCATATGAGCCACAGGAGCAAAAGTCTCGTCATAATCACGACCATGCTCCTGCTGAAAACCACGAGCCACAAGACTTGCTTTGTGACGCTCAAGAGAACCATCGGAGCGAGTCTTAACCTTGTAGACCCACTTACAAGTGATGGGACGGACTCCGGGAGGAAGGGAAACAAGATCCCACGTACCAGTGCGTTCAAGAGCAGCAATCTCCTCTGCCATTGCAAACTGCCATTCAGGATGAACAACAGTCTGACGATAAGTAGTCGGCTCAAGAACAGCAGTACCAGCGGTGGAAAATCCAAAGCGATCAACAGGCGGACGAGGACGAGAACGCAAGCCATAAGTAGGCTGAGACGAGGATGACGACACATCCACAGAGGCATCCACAGAACGTGAACGACGAGTGTAACACTGAGGAAAAGATGGAACAATGGAAGGAGGAATCGCAAAGGTAGAATCGGGGAGTGGCGACGAAGAAGTCACCGGAGATGAAGGTGTAGAATCCGGTGACATGCTAAGTGAGGAGACCGTGGAAGATGGTGGCGACAAATCGACTGGAGGTGGAGAAGCAGAGGGAGCGGAACGAATAGGCAAAGGCTCGACGGGTGTGATAGGTGTGTCAGGAAAAGTGAGGAAAGAGATATCCTCCACTGAAAAGGTCGAGGAAGATGGGCATGGGTAGAAGGGACGAGACTCATCGAAAGTCACATCCCGAGAGATACGCATCCGACGACCGATAGGATCCCAACAACGATAGCCCTTATGCTCATCACTATAGCCTAAGAAGACACACTCAACAGACTGAGCGGTCAGTTTGGTGCGTTCGCGGGGGGCAAGAAGAACATAGCAAACACAACCAAACAAGCGAAACATCGAATAATCGGGAGAACGATCAAAAAGACGCTTGAAAGGAACACCACCCTGTAGAGCAGCGGAAGGCTGGAGATTGATGAGATAGGTGGAGGTGGAGACGGCCTCAGCCCAAAAATGAGGCGGGAGAGAGGCAGCAATCATCAATGCACGAGCCGTCTCAAGAAGATGCGATGCTTGCGCTTAGCCACGCCATTCTGAGCGTGAGCACTAGGACAAGAGAATTGAGAGAGAGTCCCTTGCTCAGCAAGAACACCACGCAACATCTTAGAGATATACTTGCCAGCGGAGTCAGCACGAAACACACGAATGGGAGAAGAGAACTGAGTATGAACCATGGCAGCAAAACGCTTATAAATAGACAACACCTCACTACGAGAAGTCATGAAAAAAAGCCATGTTTAACGAGAGAAGTCATCTATGAAAATAATATAGTATTTATGACCCCCTTTCGAAGCGAAGGGAGCCGGACCCCATACATCGGAATGAACTAAATCAAAAGGACGCTTAGACACTGACTCACTATGTGGATATGGTAACTGAATCTGCTTGCCAAGACGACAACCCTGACACTCTAAAGAGGCATCTCCTGAGACAGACCCCAGAAGACCTCGACGAACTAACGACGACAAACGAGAACCACACAGATGACCAGGTCGATGATGCCACTGCTGGAAGGAACCAGTAGCCGAGGCGACCAAAGCGGAAGAACTGGCGATAGAGTGTGCAGCGGAAGGAACATGAAGCCAGTCCAACTCCCAAAGACCCTGAGAATCACGGCGGCGAGGACCAGCCCCAACAAGAGTGTGCGTGCGACGGTCCTGGACAGAACAAGAGTCAAGGTCAAGGATGACGCGACAACCAGAATCAGCAAGTTGACCAGCGGAAAACATATTCATGGTAAGTCGAGCAACATGAGCAACATCAGGAACAGAATAAGGAGTGGTAAGATTGCCTCTACTAACGACAGAAAGGGGAGTACCATCAGCAGTGAGGACATGAACAGGAGAATCAAGCGATCGAAGAGAGGACAGAGTGGAAGAATTAGAAGACATATGAAAGGAAGTTCCAAAGTCCAGAACCCATGGGGATGTACCTGACTGTGTAGAAGGTGGTTGCTCAGTGCGGGAAGCCTCAGTCACAGAACCAGCAGTACCCGTCGAGGAAGAACCTGAAGCAGCGAGCAGACGCTTAAGTCTCAGAATATCCTGCTCAGTCAGAGCGATGGCTGAAGCTGTCGAGGTAGAGGACGAAGTCCCTGAAGAAGATGATTGCGCCTTGCGTAGATGTTTCTTCTTCGTGTAGCACTGGGACTCGATATGACCATCATTGTTGCAGTAGGTGCAATGTGGACGGGGGCGACCTGAGCCTCCAGAAGGAGTGGGCAAGAGCGGCGGAGCACTCGAGCGAGAAGAGGTCGGTGCAGCATGTGGCGTAGAAGAAGTCCGAGCAGCAAGCACAGAGGGAACCTCCAGCAAACCAGCACCACGTAAGCGAGTCTCCTCAGCACGAATCTCAGAAAGCGCCTCCATGAGAGAGATACGACCACGAGCAAACAACTGAGCACGCCGAGGCTCAAACTCCTTACGGAGCCGAGACGGGAACTCGTAGACGCGATGAAACTCCAAATCGGCCTGGACAGCCTGATAACAGGGGCAAGTACGACAACCAGCACTGAGGAGAGAATCAAGCTGGCGCCAGATAACAGAACTCTGTGCATAGAAGTCATCAACAGTAGAGTCACCCTGCTGAAGAGCATGCTCCTGACGGACCACAAAGAGGTATAAGGCATCACCAGAGGGCTCATAGCACTGACGAAGGCGAGTCCACATCTCAAAGACAGTAGGAAGGCCCAGAAACTCAGAGGCAAACTGAGGCAGAACGCTAGCAGTGAAAACAGCTGCAACACGAGCATCATCATCAAGCCACTGGGTGTAAGCAGACAGAGCATCATGATACGTCTGAAGAGCCTCCTCATAAGCCAAAAACTTCTCATCATAAGCACGATCAGCAGCCTCATCAGCAAGCTTAGCCGCATCCTTGGCGGCCTGATTAGCATCCGCAGGAAGAGCCGGAGGGATCGGCGGAGTGGGAGCCACAGGAGGAACTGGACGGGGCGGACAACAGACCTCGCCAGAAAGTACACCCCAGAGACGGATGCCACGCATGTGAATGCGCATGAAGCCAATGAACTCGGTGTAGTTAGTACCATCGAAGATCATCGAACAACGAGGGACAGAAACATAGCCCGATGCAGTAGACATTTTTTTTAGGTCTCATGGCAGCTGCAGATCAGAGAGGGCCGGCAGGATCTGACGATCGGGGCCAGCGGGAGCAGAGCCGCCTCCTGCCTGGATTATACTTGCTAAGATAGTGCCTGGATTATATGTACTAGTTACCGTTTAAGACAGTAATATGTTTAAATTAAGCTGGCTATGGCACAATGAGTCAAATGTCAGGACCAGTGAATTGTACTAACCCTTAGGGATGGAAGATGAACATAACTTGGGTTGGTACTTGCATAAGCAGCCAATGTGCACACTTCACACAGGCAAACCAAATTGTTTTAGTTAATGGAAGAGATTTCTCCCCTGGCATCTGCATCCGATGATGCACACGATGAACCAATACAGATATTGGTCCTTGAAACTTCAAGAAATGATACATTTAAACATGAAAAGGACTTGGATTAAGATGCTTGCAGAGGTTTGGGAGGACTTGAGTAATGACTGGTAAATGGTGAAAAGAGTTTTGTCGATTTACAAAACTGCCAAGGAAAAGGAATTCATCTGACTCAGTTCAGTTATTGATATTATTTGCTACTTATAACTAGAGGTGCTGGAAATTGCTAGAGCTTATGCTTATATGCATAATTATTACTAGCAGTTATTGTTCATGTTTGCATCTGTTTCCTTTTCTGATTGTAGCCAAACAGTAGCTCGATTTTTTTTCCTTTGCTGTAAGCTCTTCTGATCTACACTCCGTAATGCTTAATGGAGAAAGATAGTCGCTGCTTCTATAAACTCTGCCCGATTGACGTTCAGATGATCCTATTGCCAAGCGGGACTTGGTTCCTAATGTTGGTTCAGACAGCAACCATAGCACTGTGACTGGTGATGCCCAGCAGTCTGCATTGAAGGTATGTTTGCATACAACTGAAGTTCAGAAGATCTTTGTGGGGAGTAAAATGAGAACCAATGTCGATTTTTTTGTGGCATTAGAATTTAGAACCTTGCAATTACTAAAGAATATGATTATTGCAGGAATCAGAATCACAATCTGATGAATCTCCGATGTTGGACTTGGCCAAACGATTGGGGATTCCACTTTCTGTAGAACCTTCAGCAAGTTTTGTTGACGAAATCAACGATAAAGAACTAGTGGAATTATCATCTAGGCTCATTGGTGAATCACTTCCTACCACCGACCAGCTTGCATGTATTCAGGTGCTGATATCTTTCCTTTTCTGCAATCCTTTGAAATTGTGTTGGCTTAATGGGACATTATTGTATATATATGATGTACAGGCACTTCGTGATCATTGGAGAAGTTCTCCATCTAGCTCAATACAGCTCCAGGAGCTAGGCCCTCTGCTGAGGGACTATCAACGTCTCATTATCCGCCGCTTCGTGTATGGTTCCATTTCTCCATTCCTCCTCTGCATTATTATTTCAACATTTTAAGCATTCAGTTTTCCATAAAATCAAGAAACAATACGGTGGAACAATGACAACTTTGCAGATGGTTCTATCTCTGGTCTATTATTATTATCTTCTTGTCATGATAATAATTTCAACTGCTAGATATTAATCCATTCATCCATGTCTTTTGCACACACAATGATGTGGAATTATGCAAAACAAAATGTTGCCAGTTCATCACGTGGATTATGTGTTTTATATGTAACTAAAGGCATGTTTTCATGTCATTTATACTTGATTCAAAAGGAAAAATGAAAAACAATCGAGAGTAGAATATGCCTTTTTTTCAGTCAGACTAGTGGACTTGCTGGCTAAAAATTGAGTACGGCTGTGCGGGTAACCCAGCCACGGTCAGAGCTTGTTATGTCTGAAGAAACGATAGCACAGGAACTAATAATTGTTAAAGTCCTGCCATGAGTATTTCGCATTGACTATATCTTCATTCCCATCACTAAATGGATGCAGGGAAAACCCATCCCCGACATTCCTTGAAAGGGAAGATCGCCGCCTCTTCCATTTGAAAAATGCCTCACAGGTATATGAGCTCCACGGGCGATCATCTACTCCTCATTGTCCGATGCACGCTCATTTACCAGTTTCCCCTACTTACCCAGTGCTCTGTATTTCTTATACACTTCAGTTGCGCATGGATGACATCCCCATCTTGCTGGGCGAGTATAGAACTCTGCTTTCCACCTGATAGAGGGTCACACAACTATTTTGCCTGGTAGGTCCTTGTGGGCTAAAACCATTGTGCTACGACCATCGGTTCTCTGCTTCTGTTCTCTGCTTCTGTGGCTTCCGATGCGCGGGGCGAGAAGGACGACGGCCCAGCCACCTAGGCCACAGGGCAAGCAAGCAAACAGACTATTGATGAGCAAAATTGACGAGGAAATGTTGTATTTGCAAAATGCATAGAAAAACAAAATGTCATGATTTATGATGGTTGTATTTTGATGTACTCCCTCTGTGATCTAAACGCTCTACAAGCTAGAATCTTCTTTTGTTTTCTTGGATGTACAAATGTAATTTTGAAATTGTCAAAATAAAGAGCTCCATGGAGCACGGAGCAAATTAATTCCCATCTGCCATCTTTTTAACATATGTGGTCACATGTTTGTCACGCTGTTGGACACAAGATTATGGACGTCGCATTGACCAAAAGAGAATAGTGTATTTTCTAGATCCACACCAACGTTGACTTGAAGGTTCAAAAACATGGATCGTGTTTTCTACTTCCTTCGTTTTTAAATATATGTCTTTTTAAAGGTTTCACTAGAAGACTTCATACAAATGTATATAAACATATTTTAAAAGATAGATCCCTTTATTTTGCTCGTATGTAGCCTCCTAGTGAAATCTTTAAAAAAACTTATACTCCCTCCGTTCCTAAATATAAGACCTTTTAGAGATTTCACTATGGATTACATACGGATGTATATAGACATATTTTAGAGTGTAGATTCATTCATTTAGCTTTGTATGTAGTCCATAGTATATAATCTGTAAAATGTCTTATATTTAGGAACAGAGGGAGTATTTAGGAACGGAGGGAGTAATACTTTTGAGGTTGCAAGAATGACCTCTATTTAAAGCTCATTTGGTGACACTTGGGTCCAAAAGAGTCATGATCTACCTTTGCCACAACTAATCCTAGGCAAAATGCGTCCCCCCCCCCCCCCCCCCCCCCCGCCCCCCTCCAAAAAAAAGTAAGGAGAACAAAATGATGGCACAAAGATTTAGCAAAAAATTAAGCCTTACGGTAATTGACAGATTCAGGATTTGAGCATGACCAAAGCTAAACTCTAATGACCAAGAGCATTTGGATTTATTCTCACCATAACATATGCATCCGTTTTTGAACATTGAAATTAATTGCAAAACACTTAACATGCAAAAAAAAGGGCATAAAAAGGATATAAACAATGAGACAAATCCGAAGTTCAAAAAAGAAAAGAAAAACAATGAGACAAATCCGCACTCAACTCCCCTCTCAGACTCCAAAATGAGGGCGTATAAATGTTGTCTCAAGTTAAATGGTCAACAATTATAGCATCAAATTAATTTCATTAAATACAAAATAAATTATTCTCATCTATTTTGTAATGTCGTTATTGATGGTTTCCTATAAACTTGAACAAATTTTGCATCAATTGACTCCAGACAGAATTTATAAGCTTTTTTCAAGTCGGGGGAGTACAAAATTAGGAAATGTTTGGAGTTGACTTGCAATACTTTGAGAATAAAGAGCAAACAATCAATTAGAACCCAACTAGTCATCGCTTAACATAAGGACAACACCATCTGAATGGAAAGTTATAGGGTTCCACAACGGTTTGCACCCTCACCTTGATGAGTGGTGGCATAGGGATGCAAGCCGCGGCCTGCTAAACTAGTGAAACTAGCCAATTAGTTGGAATCTGATTAAAAATCAACCTCAAGTGCGTGTTCTGATGTTGACCGTATATCCGCGCCACTCGCCTCCTTAAAGGGGCATTAAGCTAAGGCGGAATTATCTCGTGCCATGAGAAGAGACCCAATTGCATACTAGTACTAACGTTTGACATTTGGTGAGCCTAAAACTGTCGGGCTAGGTCATAAGCACGGTTTTGGGTGTTAGAGCTGAGCTTTCGAAGGGAAAAATATATTAGTGTGGGTTATCTATGATCCACCTAAGCGAGGACCCCCTATTATAATCACGGTTGTCTCAAAAAAAAACCTGTACCCGTGTCTATCACTACTGGAATTGAGAATTTTGCCGTCTGCCTTGCCTTTGCCGTCTGCTGACGCATGGCAAAGGTACTCTTTGCCGTCAGTTGGCACAGTGCTGACGGCAAAGAGGTGGCTGATAGCAAAGGTTTTATTTGCCGTCGGCCACCTCTTTGCAGTCTGCTGACGGACGGCAAAGGAGCCATATGCGGACGTCAAAGGGTGGGCAGACGGCAAAGCCCCCCCCCAACGGCCGAAACCCCACCCCCACCCACCCCGCCCCTTTGCCGTCCGCCACCCTCCCTTTGCAGACGGCAAAGGGGGCATGGCCCTAACGGCTCCGGCGCCTCTAACGGCTCCCACCCCGCACCCAATCCCTGCCCGCCTACCCCCCCCCCTCTCTCTCGCGCGCGCGTCGTCGTCTGCCCACCCCGCCGCCGCCGTAGCTCCCCTCCCCAGCCACCCCGCGCCACCGCCCTCCCGGCCGTCGCCCCCCCGGCCGCCGCCCCCTCCCACCTTCCTTCCGACCGCTGCCCCCCTCCCACCTCCCTCCTGGCCGCCGCCCCCCTCCCACCTCCCTCCCAGCCGCCGCCGCCCCCTCCCACCTCCCTCCCGGCCCCCCTCCCACCTCCCCCCGGCCGCCGCCGCCCCCTCCCACCTACTTCCCGGCCGGCGCCCCCCTCCCACCTCCCTCCCGGTCGCCGCCCCAGCCTCAACTCCCCTGTGTCGGCGACCCCGACGCCCTCCCCTCCGGTTAGTTGCTATTTTTTCCTATTTTTTCTTCTTCTTTTTTGCTAGAAAAGTCCGAATAATAAAAAGAAAAGGTAGAAAAGGTAGAAAAAGTAGAAGAAGAATATGTAGTTTAGTGCTAGGTTTAGTTTTTTTTTTGTTTTTATGTTAAATTATATAGTTAGTTTATTAGGTATAAAAAGTAGATAGAAAAGAAAAATAGATAGAAAAAAAACTTTGAAGAAAATAAGAGAATAATTTTTTTTTCGGGAAAACGCAAAGGCTTGCGTTTCTATTCATTGAAAAGGGAGAGAATATGTACAATACATGCCTTCGAGAAGGAGGCTACAGGGGCTCAAAAAGAAATAGAAGAAAAGAAAAAGGAAAGAAAGGCCTGCACAAGACTAGTGCACATCCCAGGTAGGCGGCACGATCGTCCCAAGGCCGGTGGCCCCAGCCCGAATCCAAAGGGAGGCTTCCTCTCTGATCTTTGCCGAAAGCACGGCAGTGGAGGACCGTTCGCCGTCGAACACACATGAGTTGCGGTGCTTCCAAAGCATCCATGCTGTGAGGAGGGTTGCCGTGGCGAGGCCCTTGCGCATAGCTTTAGGCGTGTCCAACTTGGTTTGCATCCACCAGTCGTTTAGGGAGGCCTCTTGGTCTGGCGGCCGGCATGTCAAACGCAGCCAGGAGAGCGTGTCATGCCACCTCTTTCTCCCCTCTTTGTCGTCTGCCCCCACATGGCAAAGGGGGGAAGGCAGACGGCAAAGGGGGGAATCTGCCCCCTCTTTCTCCCATCTTTGCCGTCTGCCCCCACATGGCAAAGGGGGGAAGGCTGACGGCAAAGGCAGGAGGCCTGCCGTTAACACTTAACGGGGACGTTGCAATATGTGACGTCCCATTTATTTTGCCGTCTGCCCCCTGATGGCAAAGATTCTTTGCCGCCCGCTTTAAAAAAGCAGACGGCAAAGAACCTCTTCACCGGATTTGTTTTACCGTCTACTTTGCCGTCAGCTGACCGACGGCAAAGCCTTTGGCGTCCGTGGTTGCACCCTTTGCCGTCCGCCTTGGCAGACGGCAAATTTCTGAATTTCGGTAGTGTATCTATGACACACATACCATACATACAACCAAAAAAGTGTGTCAAGCCCTAACTAGAATGACGACGAGCCAAACAAATGTCTAAAGCGTTGTGGCACGCCTAAGGATAGATGTGGCAACCTCATCGGAGGTGAATCAACTTGGCATGCTTCAACAGGCTTGAGCCTATCCTCCCTCCAACAATGAAAAAAAATAGTAGTTAATAGTACATGTTTCTGGTAGTATTATGACAAACTTTAACCTTGTTTGAACAAAAAAAACAGGAGTTAGATCTCCTTTGGTTTGTAGGAATATTGTAGAAATATCAAATGATAGGACTTTCAAAGAAAAAAAATCCTATGGAGCTATTTGGTTTGTAGGAATGGATTCCTTTTCCTATGTAGGATAGGAATCAATCATTCACATTTTAAAAGAAAAAACATTAGCCTAGATTCAATAAAAAAATTATTTTCCTATGCATCAAATGACATGTCTTTCTCTATGAAAATTAAGATGCAACTTCCTATGATTCTCCTATTCGTACGAAACTTCCATCCTACAAACCAAAGCATGCCTGCTTTTTGTTCACGACGTTAACTTCGAACCTGCCTTTGATTTTCTTTCAAGATTCGTGACCGAACCTCGGGGTCTTCTCCTCGGTTCACAAGATTTCTAAGACTGCCGGGTTGCACGGGTGTGCATGCATAGGGAAGCACATGGTATGTACTGTATATACGACTCAAGAGATTGTAGCCGTCGACCGGGAATTCATGTACTACGACCTTCTGAAACGCGGTGTTAGCAGGAGAAAAAGCAAAGCACGTGGAATGACCGAAATCCTTCCAAGCAGGAAAAAAAAGGTTTGTTTTTTTTCCTTTTTTTGACTGGTGTTGCCGGAGTGGACCGAGCTCTGTCCGGGGAGCTCCAGAACCTTCCTCCTTCCGCCACCGCACCCCCGTTCGTTCGTTGACAGCCGCCGTGCCCGTGCTTGCGTGAGGGGCAAACCCGTCATTTCATCATCCGCATCTTTTATGCCCGCATACACTAGGTTTTTATTTTTTATTTTTTTTCCAGTGAGGAAACGACGGGCGCTGCCAGGGCAAGGGCACTCGCCATTCCGCCTATTAAAAGGTGGCCGCCGCCGCCGCCCACCCCCACCACACCATCAGACACAGAGAACACGCGCAAGGAGCACGAGGAGGAGGAGGCAAGGGAACCCGCCCGCCGCCCGCCGCCGTCCTTCCTCGCCGACCCGCCGCGACAGGTAGCGAGCAGCGGCCCCGATCTGCTCCCTTCCCTCTCTGCCTGTTCTCTTCTTCTCTTGTTTCGTTTCGTTTCGTTCTGGCGGCGTGCGAACCCTACCCAGCCGGTTCTCCGGGACGGGGCGGCTCGCCGCCGATCTGCTCTGCTTTGACGCGCGGCCGGATTAGCGGCTTGGGTACCCCGGATTCTCGGACCCCGCCCGCGCGCCTCGTTAGGTCCGCCCGTGCCGCACGCTGAGCCCTGAATATGGACATGGGATCTCGTCGCTTCCTCCCTCCATTCGGAAACAAACGGGGGTGGGGTGGAAATGGGACGCACGCTCCAGTTGTCGCTGCGGTGAAAATAAGAAAATCACAGCGTCGCCGTCGCCGTCGCCGTCGCCGTGAGCGGGCAGGTTTTGGGGATTCTCTCTGGTGGGTTTAGACATGTGTGTACGTGCTAGCACTTCCTCCGTCACGGAATTACCACATCCGTTTGAGGGTAAGTGATTCCGGACGGAGGGAGTACTAGGTGAACAAACGCAGCATTTCAGCTTACCCATGTCCCGGCTACTAAATGAATCCGGGCCTTGTAGTGGAGGGGACTGCTGGCTTGTCCTCAGTTTCCCCCCTCCCTGCTGAATGTACCGTCGGCTTATATCAACGTCCCGATGCGTGTTTGGCCATAAAACCTGCTGTTCATCACACACAGAATACGTGTGTTTCGTGTTCTAGTGCTACTGTCGGATAGCATGTTGGAAGATGCGGCGCGAGCCAGCGCAATAGGTGCACAATAAGCATGACCCCTTGTGTTCTTCTTCTCCTGTTATAGATAAGAGTTTGGCTATTTCTTTTTATTAGAACAAACATGAAATTGGTTGCTGTATTAAGCAAGCAGCTCATGTTTTGCCTGTTGTTTCCTGGAGCTTCGAGTGAATGGCAGGAGTGCAATGCCTGCCTTTCTCATACTGCTCCAAGAGTAATCATGGCCTTCTCACAAAGGGAGTGGATGGCCTGTCCCCATTTCTCTTTCTTGGTAAATATACGGTTGGCATATATTAGCACAACATTTTCGTAAAAAGTTGAGAAGGTTGATTTAGGTTCAGACGGGTATCTGTGCAATAGAGTTTTTCTGTTTCCTGTGTCTCTAGTCTGGGTGTGAATCGTTTATCATGAAACTAGTTGCTATCTTGAGAAAGCAACAAAGGGTGTTTCGTCCTGTGTCCTGGAGCTTCGAGTGAAGGGCAGGAGTGCAATGCCTGCCTTTCTCATACTGCTCCAAGAGTAATTATGGCCTTCTCACGAAGGGAGTGGATGGCCTGTCCCCATTTCTCTTTCTTGGTAAATATACCGCTGGCATATATTAGCAGAACATTTTCATAAAAGCTTGAGAAGGTTGATTTAGGTTCGGACGGGTATCTGCGCAATAGAGTTTTTCTGTTTCCTGTGTCTCTAGTCTGGGTGTTCAAGTAACAAAGGGGCGTTGATGTCCGTGTATCGTGTCCTGGAGCTTCGAGTGAAGGGCGGGAGTGCAACGCCTGCCTTTCTCATACTGCTCCAGAGAGTAACTGTGGCCTTCTCATGGAGAGAATGATGGCTTGTGTACCCATTTTTCTCCCTTGGTAAAGATACCATTGCCGTATATCACTAGCTCTTTGTGTTTGACCTTGATCTGTTCATGTGGGAAACAATGGGTGCTTTTCGAGTGCTAGCGGTAGGATATCCTACCGACCCAGTGCGGCTGAATAATTGGTTGCATTATATAGTGAGAATTTCAGTTGTATATTTTTGTTACCTCTGCTTAAGTTGGGTAGGTACGCGATGGGTTCAAATCAAAATCACTGACTTGCTTCTTTGGTTTTTATGACTGCAGTCAGGTTTCAAGATGTCAACCAGCACGTTTGCGACCTCCTGCGCGCTCTTGGGCAATGTCGGAACAACCGGCGCCTCCCAGAAAGCGGTCAAGAGCAGCCTGAGCTTCCTCGGCCGAGGCGCGCCGCAGCTGCCGAGCCTGAGGTCCTCCTCCTCCAAGAAGCTGGACGTCTCCGCGGCGGCCACGTACAAGGTGAAGCTGGTGGACCAAGACGGGCAGGAGCATGAGTTTGAGGCGCCGGACGACGCCTACATCCTTGACTCGGCGGAGACGGCAGGGGTGGAGCTGCCCTACTCATGCCGCGCGGGGGCGTGCTCGACCTGCGCGGGCAAGATCGAGGCCGGTTCGGTGGACCAGTCGGACGGGTCGTTCTTGGACGACGCGCAGCAGGAGGAGGGCTACGTGCTGACGTGCGTGGCCTACCCCAAGTCGGACTGTGTCATCCACACCCACAAGGAGGGCGACCTGTATTAGGGCTCTCATCTCATCTCTGGTGCCGCGCGCGATTGGTTGTGTGTCGAGTAGAAGAAGAAGGTGTGTGTGTCTGTAAAACCCTGATGGTTGTGTGCTTTGGTCGTTAGTCGGAGGTTCGTTAAGATTGTTGGGTGAAGCCACCCATGGAGATGGAGATGGAGAAGGCGAATAAAAATGAGGTGACTCTGATGGCATTATAAAAGGAGTTTCATGGTTTTTGCGTGTGTCTTTGTGCCGTTTTTGATGGTTGGTTGGGTGACTCTCCTCAATTCCTCATGGAGCTGCTGCTGCTGCTGCTGCTGATGTAGAGTAGTGTTAGTTAATCTGAATGCCGCATCTTCCCTAAAAACAATTCTGAATGCCGCATCTTGACAACACTTGTGAGAAGACGGCATGCTGTGTGAGCGTGTGTGCCAAGAATGGCATCTCAGCATGGCGAAGTGGCTGGGGATGCTGATGATCCCTCCCTCTCTGTGGTGCTTCTTTGTTTTTGTTTCTTGGACCGGTTTTCATTGGCAGTCCAAGTGTTACTTTTTTGTTTCTGGCTTTGGCCACAACCATTGTCGCGTTCAGTTTAGTTTAGTTTGGTGGCCGGCCGAGAGGGAGAGAGAGATCCTCCGTTTGATACCTTTACCGTTTCTCTTGTCCAGAGGGCGGGCCAGTTCTTCATTGGTGGCAGCTCTCCTATTCCTTGTCCCAAGCTTCAGAATCTTTCTGGTTTTTTTTTTTGTTTCTTCTTGAGTGTTCGCTCGGTTCCCCTAATTAAACCGACCCTGTTAGGTTTTGTGGTCTGATTTTTCTTATTAACTAATCCCTCTGTTTCTAAATATAAGTTTTTTGTAGATACTACACTATGGACTACATACGAAGCGAAATGAATGAATCTATCCTATAAAATATGTCTATATACATTCGTATCTAGTTTATAATGAAATCTTTTAAAAGACTTGTACTTCCTCCATCCCAAAATTCTTGTTTAAGAATTATCTATATATGAATGTATCTGGTCACATTTTAGTATTTAGATACATCCATTTTAAAACAAATCTAAGACAAGAATTTTGAGACGGAGGGAGTATTTAGGAAACTCCTTCCCTAGTTAAACAGGCGCTGTCAGGTTTTACGGTCTGATTTTTCTTATAAACTAGATCATCTTTCTTTTTTCTTAATGAACTGCTCGGTTTTCCCTAGTTAAACGGGCACTCTTAGATTTTTGGGTCTGATTTTACTTATAACTTATAAGCTGCTGAATACCCTTGCATGAGGATGAGGTTCTTAAAAAAGACAAACACACAGGCGCAAAGCATCAAAGCAGATGGATGGAGAGATTCCACAGGGCCAGTGGCACACATTTCGCATAAACAGCGTATCATACATACTGCCAGCAGCTCTTGCAATGGAAACGTGTAAGGAGGCACAAACACTTTCCAAGAAACTTTCTTCTTCTTTTTGTATGTGTATATGTATATAAATAAAAAATAGCGAGCCGAAATGGACCCGAAATGGACCGGCGACCAAGCCTTGCCAATCAAAACAACTAATAAATGTATAATAACAATAATTTCACACCGATATACTTAATGGAAGGAAATAATTATACATACACAGCCAGCGTTCTGCACTCTGCAGCCACACAACAGCCCAAGCCCAAACCCGGAACCGGTGCGTCGCACACGCACCGGCTAAATATCAACCAACATAGTAGTATATCACTAAGAACAAGCGGCATCTTCTGTATTAAGTGATACAGGACCTACTTTTCCTTCATCCGTGAAAACGGCCGCACAAAGCTCGGGGAATACTTCAATGGAGGGGAGTCGGATACAAGCTCAATCATAGGAAAAGTGCACAGAGACACGGCCCAAGGCTTAGAAGCACTTGCGGTGGACGATCGAGGGGCCAGACTCATCATACTCTCCCTTGGATATCCACATCTGCAAAAGGGAAAAGGATCAGGGCACAAGTAATACTTTGCTGTCTGGTTGGTTCATGTAATAAGATGTTAAAACAGATAAGGAAAAAAAACAGAATATGATGGTGGTACACACCATGACAAAACAAAAAGGTCGCATAAGTACGTACCTGCTGGAATGTGCTGAGGGAGGCAAGGATGGAGCCACCGATCCAGACACTGTATTTCCTCTCGGGAGGCGCCACGACCTTGATCTTCATGCTGCTCGGCGCGAGGGCGGTGATCTCCTTGCTCATCCTGTCTGCAATGCCGGGGAACATGGTCGTCCCTCCACTGAGCACAATGTTGCCGTAGAGGTCCTTCCTGATATCCACATCGCACTTCATGATGGAGTTGTAGGTGGTCTCGTGGATCCCAGGAGCCTCCATTCCGATCAGCGAGGGCTGGAACAGCACCTCCGGGCACCTGAACCTCTCGGCACCGATCGTGATGACCTGCCCGTCAGGCAGTTCGTAGCTCTTCTCGACGGACGAGCTGCTCTTGGCGGTCTCCAGCTCCTGCTCGTAGTCGAGGGCGACATAGGCAAGCTTCTCCTTTATATCTCTTACGATTTCCCGCTCTGCGGTTGTAGTGAAGGAATAGCCCCTTTCCGTGAGGATCTTCATTAGGGAGTCGGTCAGATCACGACCCGCGAGATCCAGCCGGAGAATAGCATGAGGAAGTGCATATCCCTCGTAGATAGGAACAGTATGGCTCACACCGTCACCAGAATCAAGCACAATACCTGCACAGACATCGCACAATCTGGGTCATACAACCGATGAAGGGATATAATTAAGTATGCATAAACTTATCTTGAGTAGGGAGAAAACAGACAAGTACCTGTAGTACGACCACTGGCATAGAGAGAAAGAACAGCTTGAATAGCCACATACATTGCGGGTGCATTGAATGTCTCGAACATGATTTGGGTCATCTTCTCTCTGTTTGCCTTTGGATTCAGAGGAGCTTCTGTCAGCAAAACTGGATGTTCTTCAGGGGCAACACGAAGCTCATTGTAGAAGGTGTGATGCCAGATTTTCTCCATGTCATCCCAGTTGCTCACAATGCCATGCTCAATAGGGTATTTCAAGGTCAGGATACCCCTTTTTGACTGCGCTTCATCACCCACATAGGCATCTTTTTGGCCCATTCCAACCATGACACCTGTGTGCCGAGGGCGGCCAACTATACTAGGGAAAACTGCTCTTGGGGCATCATCACCAGCAAAACCAGCCTACAGGAAGAGGTGTTTATTTTCAGAACTAATTTTTTGTGCTTAAAATTTGAATGAAACAAAGGGGTGAGCATCGAACCTTGACCATTCCAGTTCCATTGTCACACACAAGTGGCTGGATGTCCTCGCCGTCAGCCATTGGTCTGCATAAGACAATTGGAAACCTTCTCAATCATTTACTTGTTACATCACATATTAACTGCTAGGTATCTTGCTACTAAGAAGTACTCATTTTAAGAAGCTGTCAATTTATCTCTACCCAATGTGCTCATCAACCTTTTCCAGATATGTAACTAGAGTAATGTTTCTGGTAATAACACAGTAAGGAGAAACTACAGCTGTATTTAGCAGAGGTTACCTCTAGCTTTAGCCTTTAAGGCTCTATAAGCATAGCAGGTATTTTCATCCCTAATGAGGTTACTGAAAAAAAGTAGGCTGGCAAAACTAATCAAAACTGCAAACAAGAAAGCACAGAACAATTTAATCGCATTAATGGACCATTACGCTTATGCTTTAAAATAAAGAAAGAGAGCAATAAGTTGTCCTTGCAGGGAGGCATGCTCTACCCATGTGCAACCATGCCTACCAAAGTTGAAAAAAACTATAGCTGTACTGGATCACAATTATTGCTGTTGCTGGACATCCAGCCTAGTACTAGTTATAAATCGACATTTTTAGTCATCCAGCCTAGTACCAGTACTTATAGATCAATATTTAGTCATCAAACATGAGTTACAGAGCTGCAAAGCCCATGTGACAGCCAACAGTGGTGGAATTCAAATTGTTTTTTGTGCTATGTTGAGCTATTAACGCCATTATGATATGATGTGATTAACAAATAGTTGACAGGTATGCCGATTAAGCTAAATATTGGTGTGTTTCTCCGTAATACATGAACCATGTAAGACCACAAGATCAGAGTATAAACAATCAAACATCATACATAGCAATCTTAAAAATTACTAACCCTCGGATCTAATTGTTGTAGCTTTGTACTAAAGTTGTACTAAAGCTGCGACAATTAATATGGATCGGACAGGGTAGAATTTAGTCTGTACATTTGATAAGACATTAAAAATACTGGTTAGTTCAGAAGTTTGATGGACAAAAAATTCGTGCGTACATTAACCATTGTAAAACCATGAGACGGGATTACAGACAATCGAGCATCATGCATAGCAATCTTAAAATTACGAGTAGCATTTAGTCTCCATGTTTCTTAATAATTTTCCCAGAGATGCCGCCCCATCTGGAATCAGTTCCCTTAGTTATTTGGTTTATTAAGAGTATTCGGGTGATATTTATCTTAGATTTGGACAGATCCTGGCCCAGCCATCTCATCTGACACAGAAGAAAGTTGACGCCAAACCCATTTTTATGACCGAACTCCGGTAAGGACACTTGGTTTCCCCTTGGATCAAGCAAGCCACCTCCCCGATTTAGACAGTACTCACGTTACGTAGCCTAGCAGATCCCATCGGGCCAAGGGAAAAGCTACACCACTTGGACACTCTGTGCTCGCACCACACCGCGTCAAGCGTAACACCCAATGCACCAGCGGAATAGCCACTAGCTGGACCAGCAACTGAAGAAGTTACAGCCATTTCGCAGCGGCCGACCAAATCAGAATCACTAACCGCGGACCGGACCGGAGGGTCGCCGGATCGGCCGAGCCCGCGCGCACGGGCAGATCCACCGGCAGGCGAAGCCTCGGCAGTGCGGCACGAGCTCGAACCCACCGCCGATCGGGCGCCCGAGGGGATCAACGGCCAGATCCGCGCCACCGCGGAGCAGCGAGCGAGGGGTCCGGGGAAGCGTGACGAGGGGGAGGGAGGGCGGGGAAGGGATCGAACCTTGGGGAGCGAGGCGGCGGCGACCAGAGGAGGAAGCGGAGAGAGACTGGGGCGGAGACGGAGGCGTGGAAAGTGGTGTCGTCCTGCGCTGCGTGCGTTGGCGTTGGGTTTGGGTTTGGGTGTGTCGTGTTAAATACAGGGCTGCGGGCTGCGGCGTCCGCCGTTACGGATTTTTCGAATTGAGGCCAAGATCTGGAGGACACGAGGAGCTATAATGGTGGGATCTCCAGCGGATCTCGGACCGCGCACAAGATCTGCTGCCAACGCACGTTCTCTGCCCATCCACCTGTCCTAGATACTAACTTTTCTCTCTCTCCCTCTCTCTTCCAAGTGCAACCCCAATGCCACGGATCAAAACCTTTGTAAACGTCGCAATGCCGCCTCGCCCCGATCGACGGTCGTCGTCACGCCGGAGCAGGAGGGCCTGTTGGTGGCGGACACCCGCAAGACCGGCACGGCGATACGCAATGCCTGCCGCCGAAGATTGAAGTAGAGAGAGGACCCTTTGGCGACGGACGGGGGCTGAGTACCTCCTCTGCCTATGTGTGTGGATTGTGCAATCGTCGATGCAATGTATTCGCCATACTTCTACATCGCACAACAGCTCGGTTTGCAGCAGTTGTACGCATCCACCGGCACCGTCGAGTGTCGTTCAACGTTGACCTCAACGAGGACTACACCTTCATGGAGCCTGAGTCGTAGTCATCGAACGCTTATCCGTTCCCGGATGTCAGCTATGCCTGCTTCGCCCTTAGGTTCCCGGTCTCTGTTTGCCGAAATGTCTTAACGGGGCGAGATGGGGGATGAGAAGGAGGCAATAAATGAACACGGTCCACGATAGCCGCGACCACGAAGATGGAAAGGTGGAGGACTCTTAGCCGGAGTTGGACACCTAGATGTCGGACACCCAGCAGACGCACACTCAGTTGTCGGACACCGATCAACCAGACGTAATTCAGACGACTTCTTGGCACCGGGCGTGGACCCAAAAAAAAAGAAGAGAGATAACATGAAGGAGGATGAATTGTTGGTTGATGCATGGTTGGTCATAACCATTGATCTTATTCCTAGCAGAGAGCAAAGGGTATACCTTTTAGACAAGTGTGCATGTTTGATTCCATGAGCAAAAGCACTATGATCTG
Organism: Hordeum vulgare subsp. vulgare; assembly: GCF_904849725.1. Taxonomy (NCBI): domain Eukaryota; kingdom Viridiplantae; phylum Streptophyta; class Magnoliopsida; order Poales; family Poaceae; genus Hordeum; species Hordeum vulgare. Next base: position 571,768,201 of record NC_058522.1, read on the forward strand.
TATTGCATAGAAAAAATAATCATGTAACACAATTCGAAGTCGCTCACAAACCGATGGTACATCATCCAAGAGGCTACAAGCAAGTATTGTGGCTTTACAAGCAATTGTGAATCGGGTGGCCAAGTGGCACGACGTTTACTAAGCTCGTAAGTCTTTTGTTGCTCTATGTGTTAGTCATTTGGGTGGATATGCAACATGTGTTGGATTTGTCCAGATATGCTCTATATGTTTGCTCATTTGACCGGATATGTTCTTGTTGATCATGTCATTTTTCCTAGGTTGTATGAGCATGCACGGCTACCAACATTGCCGTAAAAGATTTCCAAGTTCATGTCCCTCTCATGTTCGAGGATCATGTTGTGAAAAATCACACAACAAGTCAGGATGTTCTTCAGGGTTCGTTTGTCCCAAAAACGAGCAGGACCATGAACAATGACAAATCTTCATTGCAAAACCCTAAAGACTCTTTCAATATCTTTACGGGTAGCCTCTTATACCTTTGCAAATTCAACATGCTTCCTAATGCTTGGTTTTTTTATGCTCTTGAAAAATATACACTAAGAAGGATAAATATCATCTGTAAGATAGTATCCCTTGGTGTACTCATACCCATTGATCATATAGTTGCAAGCACGAGTATCACCACTAGCAAGTCTGTCAAACAAATGAGACCGTCGCAACATATTGATATCATTGAGAGTATCCGACAGACCAAAAAAGCAATGCCAAATCCATAAATCCTCGAATAGTATGGTTTCTAGCACAATTGTTGCATCACGAGACTTGCCATAATACTGACCGTGTCATGACTTCGGGCAGTTTTTCCAAGTCCAATGCATGCAATAAACGCTCCCTAGCATACGAGGCCAACCTCTCCTCTCACTTGCTACCATCATTTTTTTTGTCTTCCTTGTTGGGTGCACGAAGATAGACAGGCCAAAGACGTAGACGATCACGTTGGCAAACCTACACACTGACTTTATTGTAGTATCTTCGCCAGTGCGAAGATATTCGTCGGCATAGTCAGCCGAAACGTTATATGCAATCACTCGCATAGCTGTCGAGATTTTTTGATATGCACTAAAACCCTACAAACCAGCGGCGTTTCTTCATTGAGTAAAAAACCAAGAATTTTCCTCGTAGGCTTGCACTAATTTTATGATGAGGGATCGGCACATTCGATACCTTCTACGAAAGAGGTGCAGCGGATATGTTGGATTCTCCGGAAAGTAGTCTTGCATGAGCATCTCATTTCCAAGATGGCGGATGCGAGGGATGCACATGCAACCGACGGTCGATCCTTGTCATCTCTTTCGATTTCGATCCTCATGCTCCTTCAGGGCGAGTACCACCACCACCATTTGCTCCCGATGTCTCTCAAGCAGTGTCTCTATGTCCAAGTCACCTGACGTGGAAGAATCCACGAGAAAAAACTTCTCGCAAGGGCTCAAATCCATCTACAAAAATGACGCACCCGAGCTCGCATGAACATATTTTCTTCGCCAAATCGACCGCTACATCAAACTAGGAAAGGACACGAAAGGACTCACCGGCGGCGGGACGGGGGCGGCCGCAAACTTGCGGATCCTATGCAGAGGCGGAGGCGGGTCGTCGACGGCTCGGCGATGGACGATCCGGGTCGGCAGGCACCCGTGGGCGGCGCGACTCGACGGATCCAGGGGGGATGGGCGAGGCGGCGAGGTGGAGCGGGGTCAGGAACAGTCAGGCGGTGTGATTCCGACGACTGTTATGGCCGAAATCGCGGGCAACGGTGGTGCGGGGTGGCTGTGAGATGGGGAGGGAAACAAGCACAGGCTGAAATGTCCCTCCCGCCAAACGCTTTCGCGAGATACAAGACGCCGATGGGGCAGGGGAGGGGGGGACTGTGTATTCATGGGTCGGAGGGTCCTTAAAAAAATTTAAGGGTCTGCCACGTTTACGAGGTGTGTTCAGGACTTTTTTATTGCGAAACTGTAAAATGACGATTGTTTTGCGGGCCAAGAAAATATAAAGAGTTTACTAGAGTTGTTCTAAGGCATGAATTGTTAAGGAACCTACCGGGGATGCTCTATTGACCCACAGAGTTAGCGAAACATATGTGTAGTGCATACTACTATGTGTCATTGGGTTATTTTGTCAGCCAAAGACAGGTAGTCACTCTCAAGATCACGGTGATTTTAACTTCAACTCATACACGAGCCACTTTTTCTTGAAGAAGAAAAATATACAAGCCACCTAGTACTACTTTTTTTTAAGAATCACCTTTTGTTTGAGCGGTAGGAATCCAAATTGCTTTTGGAGCTCGGCCTTCATGGTGGCCTCTAAATTCAAAATTTAAAATTCATGGAAATTCATATTTTCCAATTCAAAAAATTCTGAAAATATTTATAGAAATACGTTAACTCATAATGCATAAGTGTGTAAATTTTCGGATCAAAATATGTTGAAATGAGGGTTATGTAAAAAAAAATCTAAACCTTTTTGACACATGATACTATTCATCATTCCGGACCTTGAATTTGTCCTTTTGTACATGTCACAATTCAACATATTTCATCATGAATTTTTGCACATATGTACATGACATCATTACATACATGCATATTTGTTTTCCAGAATTTTTAAAAACTAAAAAAATGAATTTTGATTTTTTTTTCAAAATCCGATCTCTATGGAGCTCGGGTGCCAGAATGCCCTACTCTGGTAAGAATCACTTTTTTTAGAATCGAGTGGTAAGAATCACCTAGTACTATATTCTTTTTTGAGGCAAATCACCTACTCCTTCCGTTCCTCAATATAAGTCTTTCTAGAGATTTCATTAAGAGACTATATACAAAACAAAATAAACGAATATATATTCTAAAGTATGTCTATATACATTCGTATGTAGTCTTTTAGTGGAATCTCTAAAAAAAACTTATATTAGAAACAGAGCGAGTAGTATTTGTTTTTTTAGGGAAAGGCAAATCACTTAGTACTACATGAAATAATGATCATGGGCATACAATGCTTGCATGGGCCGGCGTTGCTGGCTAACAGCAGACATGCGAGGCGTTGGGCGTTGGCCGGCGGCCGGGCCGGGCCAGCACCGATCTGATCTCTCTCTCTCTCTCATACACACACACCTGTCATTTATTCATGGTCCATGCATACTCCACGGTCCTCTGTGTACACATATGACACATGACAAGCTGGAAAACGGATCTCCAGAGAGGATTCCTCTCTTTCTTTCTTTTAGTTTTGTTTGAGCAACCTTTCTTTTGATGAGATGACACAGAGACGAACCAATGCGATCCTAGAATAAGCCCTCCAATAGAAAAAAAAACACTGCCATTTTCTTCGCTTGTACTATAATGTGCCCGGCCCAACTAAGCACGACCGAGAACCTCTGTCCCACTACTGGTTTTGGGAAGCTCCAAAAACTTCCTTGGGCGGGTTTTGGGAAGCTTCTTCCGGCTGGTTTTCTTTTCTTTGGTTTTGTGTTTTTCGACCGGGTTTTGTTATGTTTTATTCGGTATTTTTTCTTCTTATTTCTCTTTTTTCTATTTTACTCGTCCGGTTCCTAAATATTTGTCTTCTTAGAGATTCAACTATGGACTACGTAAAAAGCAAAATAAATTAATCGATATTTTAAATTATGTCTATATACATCCGTATGTAGTTCGTAGTGAAATCTCTAAAAAGACAAATATTTAGGAATGGAGGGAGTAGTTTTCTATTTTTTCAACTTTGAGAACTTGATTCTAATTCTTTCTTTTACAATTTACCAAATTCATGCTTGTTTTTTTACTGTTTGAACTTTTTTCTCAAATTCGTTAACGTTTTAAATTCATGATTTTTGGTCAAATTCGTGAACTTTCTTTAAATCCACGTACATTTGTTTTTCATATTTGTGCCCCCCACTTAAATTCGTGAACTTTTATTAAATTCACGGAATTCATGAACTTCTCTAATTTGCGATTTTTTTCTAAAGCCATTATTTTTTAAATCAGCTTTCTTGAGTGCGTGATCTTTTTTCAGATTCGTGCACTTTTTCATATTCATGAATTTTTTCAAATCCTATTTTTAAAATTACACATTTTTTGAATTTGTGATTTAAAAAATCATGATTTTTTCAAATTTATATTTTTCATTTAAAAAAAAATCAACGGTCAATGACCAACCAGTTGAACATGGTTTTTCCGAGGTGAACGACCGCATGAAAGAAACATGTTGTCAAGCCGGCCGTCGTGGTAGCACTCACGCACCACTGTCAGCCACCAGTGGTGCTTTAAGCGCCAAGGAGGAGCTCCCTTGCTTGTGGCAAGAGTTCTGTTTGCATCGCTGGCTACATAAATAAGAACTAGCAAAAAAACCCGTGCGTTGCAACGGAAGAGAAAATAACACACGCTTTGAACATAATATATTTTCACATGGCATCACATTTGTGTCGACGATGGCCTCAGTGCTCACACAACGAAAACAACGTGTTTAAATGTACAATCACTCGGAATAAGATAAGAAATATGTTGTTTCTTCCCACGAGATTTTTCAAAGGTGTGCATGTGTGGTTAACGATGTTTTCTTTCCTGTCAATTTGGTTTTAATTTAATGGATATTTATTGCAATTCGTATGGTCGTCGGAAAGAGAGGAAAAAAAAGGACCGTGCACTACAGATTAAGTTTGCACCAAAAATAATATTTAAGAAGTATTCAACAGCTAAAAATAACATCCTATTTAGATTCTACACATTTTTCAATCAAATTTCATATATAACATGTTAAAATCGGAGTTACGGTTTAAAAGATATGGATAATTTTGTTTTAGATAAAATATGGATTGATTAACTAAAAAGTCAGGGTTTTTTTTGTTAAAATAAAAAAACGTTTTGGCTGACTTAAATAGGGACGGCGGGTTGATTACCTGAAACATCAGGGATTTTTCTGGAAAATGCAAAAAAAAAAAAACGGTTCGGCTGTGACTAAAAGATGGACCGCGGGTTGATTATCTAAAATTGTGAGGACTTTTCTGTAAAATGACAAAAAACGGTTCGTTCTGACTTAAAATTGGACCGTGGGTTAATTACCTGAAACTGCGAGGGCTTTTCTGCAAAATGACCGACAACGGACGCCAGAAGCGTTGCGCGCTTTATTATTAAGGGAGATTAGGTCAGTCCAAGAACTAGTTATCCCACGTCACGAGAAGTAGAAAGTTTGGAGAGCAACTAACCAACGAGCACTTCCTAGAAGAGGCTCCCGGCGGGAGCTGAGGGGCGTATCGCGTTTGACGCATCATGTAGGAGTACCCATGTTTCTTAGGATTGCTAGATCCAACCACTATAGGTTTGCGTGAAAAACAAAACCTGTTTTTTATTGGTTACCGTTGACTTTTAAAAAAGAATCACATAATAAAAAAATCCAAGAATTTGGAAAACATTCTTGAAAACTAAATTAAATGAATGAATTTAAGAAAGATCATAACTTAAAAAAATCACCAAAGGAAAAAGTTCTTGACTGCAATTTTTTGCTATCTTTAAAAATGTTCTCAAATTTGAAAATTTATATTAACTCAAATTAAGTTGATGGCATTTTAAAAATACCATGTGTTCAATGAGTGTGTGGATTTGAAAAAGTTCATCATTTTTTAAAAAAAACCACACATTTGAAAAGGAATTTTAAAAAACAAAAAGGAAAAAGATAAAAATAAAAATAAAACAACAAAACAAAATATGGTCAAAAGCTTCTAGAAGCTTCATAAAACCAGGTGAAAGCTTCACAAAACCGTGATGAAAAGCTTCTAAACAATATCGTTCATGGGCCGGCCAAGTTCTACATAGTGCTGGGTGGCTATGTGTCATCTGTTAGATAAAGGTATAAGTGGCGCTTCACGCAAGAAATAAGAATTGGGAGAAGCATGTTCATTAAGCGGTTGTAGCCAACATGTGTACCATCTAAAAGCGTGCATTGTTCTCTGATATAAAGGTAAATGATTCTAATTGGCCGACCGTCGGAACGCTCGACCGGTTTCCTTGATCGCTAGCGCGCAACTGAACCACGCTTATTTGTGGGCCCCACGACCGCTCTCTCTCCGCATCTCCTTTTGTTGGGTATGAATCATAAAAAATATATATTCTTACGAACACCCAAGATTTATATATGGAGATGTATAGCAACGAGAGGGGAGAGCGTGTTTACATATCTTTGTAGGCCGAAAGTGAAAGCGTATATAACACGGTGATGTAGCCGTATTCTTCGCGATCCAATCCAATCTAGCGCCAAAGTGAAGACACTTGTGATATAGCACACATTCCACTCAATGGTGTTCTCTCCTTCTTGATCCAACAAGCGAGGGAGAGGAGGTAGATGAGATCGGGACTAGCCCAACGGCGAGGTGGTGGCAGTGGAAACGGAATCCCGACACGGCTTCGCCAAGCGCGTACAAGAGAAACATGGGAGGGGCTAGGAGTGGCAATGGGCAAGGGTGAAGGGGTGGCCGCCCCCATGTGCCTCCCCCCTCTTTAGAGCATCTCTATTAGTATCCTCGAATCCTCAAATCCTCAAACCAGTTTAAGGATTGAGAATTGGCATTTTTTGACACTTTTAAGGGTTGAAAAACATGGGCAAAGACTAGAACCCTCAAACCCAACCCTTATAACAGAATATTCCGTTATAAGGGTTGAGTTTGAGGGTTCTAATCTTTGCCGCAACCCCAACCCTTAAAACTGTCATTTGACATATCACAATTTTCATCATCTCAATAACGGTTTGAAGCAAACAATAATCATTCTAGTTATTATTACAACACCGAATGGTACTTTCAAACACATAATAATCATTCAAGTTATTACAACAATGTTTTCAAGCAAGTTACAATAATTGTTCGAATCAAATAGGACATAGAAAAGTAAACAAAGGTAGATCATGGGCCTTGACGCTGCCCAACCAACTGCCACTAGTGCTCTACTAGATCATCCCGGAGCTGCCCATGAGTGTGTGCATCCTCAATCGGATGATGTGCTTGAAGAAAAGCTTGTACGCGAGAACGGTTTCTTTCCGGTTGCACACGGGTACCAACATTGTCATAGAAACAAGGCAATTTTAACCCTCTCTCATTCTCGATGATCATGTTGTGTAGAATCACACAACATTTCATGATGTTCTCCAAGGTTTTTTTGTCCCAAAAACGAGCTGGTCCCTGATCTATGGCAAACCTTGCTTGCAAAATACCAAAAGCTCTCTCAATATCCTTGCGGGCTGCCTCTTGTGCCTTGGTGAAATGAGCCTCTTTTCTGGTTAAGGGCACCCCATTTTTCTCCTTGATGGACTTCACAAGAGTTGCCCAATCGGGGTAAATTCCATCGGTGAGATAGTATCCCATTGAGTACTCATTGTCCATGATTTTGTAGTTGCAAGTTGGAGCATCCCGAGAAACTAATCTTGCAAACAAAGGAGATCTATTGAGCACATTGATATGATTGAGTGTTCCTGGTAAACCAAAAAATGAATGCCAAATCCATGTGTCCTCCGATGCCACGGCCTCAAGCACAATGGTAGCATCACGGCTTTTACCGCAATACATTCCGTGCCATGCCTTTGGACAATTTTCCATGACCAATGCATGCAATGAAGACTACCAAGCATCCCCGACCATCCCCTTTTTTCATTCATCTCCATCAATCTCTTTGTATCTTCCTCGTTGGGTGCCCGAAGATACTCATCACCCTACAACCGGATGACCAATTTTGCAAACCTACGAACGGACGTCGTGGTTGTATCTTCTCCAATGCGAAGATACTCGTCGGTATAGTCCGCGGGTATGCCATAGGCGAGCACCCGCATTGCAGCCAATATCTTTTGGTACCCACTAAACCCCATGATACCGGCGGCGGATCTACGAGGCTTGAAGTAATTTGAGGCAGCCTCACAATCGGTGACAATCTTCACAAACAAACTATGGCGCATTCGGTACCTTCTCAGGAAGAGGCGAGGTGGGTATGTTGGTACCTCCATGAAGTAGTCTTGCATCAAATGCTCGTGTCCGAGACCGCGATTCCGGTAGATGGTGACTCGCCCCATCTTCGACCCTCTCCTTTGATCCATCAGCTTCACGCGGTCTTCGAACTCTTGCATGTCGAGGAGGAGGCCCATCATCTTGACGTCATCGTCTTGAAGCAACTCCTCAATGTCCGAATCGTCCGATGATGACCAACCAGAATCATCGGACAACGCCTCCATCTACACAACACAAATTAAAAAATTGTGAGTGCCAACAATGAATCAAAAAGGAAAAAATTAAACAAAAAACAGAAAAAATGCATACCCGCGGGCGGCGGCTGTTGGAAATATGCCCTAGAGGCAATAATAAATTAGTTATTATTATATTTCCTTGTTCATAATAATCGTTTATTATCCATGCTAGAATTGTATTGATTAGAAACTCAAAATACATGTGTGGATACATAGACAACACACTGTCCCTAGTGAGCCTCTAGTTGACTAGTTCATTGATCAAAGATGGTCAAGGTTTCCTGACCATAGGCAAGTGTTGTCACTTGATAACGGGTCACATCATTAGGAGAATCATGTGATGGACAAGACCCAAATTATATACGTAGCATATTGATCGTGTCATTTTATTGCTATTGTTTTATGCGTGTCAAGTATTTGTTCCTATGACCATGAGATCATATAACTCACTGGCACCGGAGGAATACCTTGTGTGCATCAAACGTCACAACGTAACTGAGTGACTATAAAGGTGTTGTACAGGTATCTCCGAAGGTGTTCGTTGAGTTAGTATGGATAAAGACTGGGACTTGTCACTCCGTGTGACAGAGAGGTATCTCGGAGCCCACTCGGTAATACAACATCACACACAAGCCTTGCAAGCAATGTGACTAAGTGTAAGTCACGGGATCTTGTATTACGGAACGAGTAAAGAGACTTGCCGGTAACGAGATTGAAATAGGTATGTGGATACCGACGATCGAATCTCGGACAAGTAACATATTGATACGCCTCCGTCGTATCTACTTTTCCGAACTCTTTTGCCCTTGTTTTGGACTCTAATTTGCATGATTTGAATGGAACTAACCCGGACTAACGCTGTTTTCAGCAGAATTGCCATGGTGTTGTTTTTGTGCAGAAATAAAAGATCTCGGAATGACCTGAAAATTTACGGAGAATTTTTCTGAAATTAATGAAAAATACCTGCGAAAAGATCCACCGGAGGAGGTGAGTGCTACTGCAACAAACGACCTTCCAACGGCGCCAGAAATAGGACTGTTGCTTGATACTCCTCAGCAACGGCACCAGGAATCCTTCTGCTACGGCTACGCCTTACGGGACTTCCTAGGAAAGTATGCAAAGGATTTCCCCCATGGCCTTGGAGCCTTGCGTTGGTGTTCCCTCGAAGCGGAAAGGGTGATGTACCATAGCGGTTGTAAGTATTTCCCTCAGTTTGAGAACCGATGTATCAATCCAGTGGAGGAGTATCACAAGATCCTGCACAAACACAAAAGCTTGCTCCCAACGCTATGAAGGGGTTGTCAATCCCTTATAGATTGTTTGCCAAGTGAGAACTGAAAGCAACAAAGTAACAAAGCAAAGTAAAAGCGGAGGTGTAAATGATGGATGTGAATAGACCCGGGGGCCGTAGTGTTTACTAGTGGCTTCTCTCATGAAAGCAAGTAGACAGTGGGTGAACAAATTACTGTCGAGCAATTGATAGAACCGCGCAAAGTCGTGACGTCATCTATGGCAATGATTATATCTATAGGCATCACGTCCAAAACAAGTAGACCGATACTTTCTGCATCTACTACTATTACTCCACACGTCGACCGCTATCCAGCATGCATCTAGTGTATTAAGTCCAAAAGAACAGAGTAACGCCTTAAGCAAGATGACATGATGTAGACGGACAATCTCATGTCAACGACAGAGCCCATCTTGTTACCCTGGATGGCAACTACTTAATGTGTGCCTTGCTGCCCCTACTGTCACTGGGAAAGGTCACCACATGGTAGAACCCAAAACCAAGCACTTCTCCCATTGCAAGAATCATAGATCTAGTTGGCCAGACAAAACCCAAGACTCGGAGAGACTTACAAGGATATCAAATCATGCATATAAGAAATCAGCAAAGACTCAAATATATATCATAGATAATCTGATCACAAATCCACAATTCATCGGATCTCGACAAACACACCGCCAAAGAAGATTACATCGGATAGATCTCCATGAAGATCATGGAGAACTTTGTATTGAAGATCCAAGAGAGAGAAGAAGCCATCTAGCTACTAACGACGGACCTGTAGGTTTGAAGTGAACTACTCACGAGTCATTGGAGGGACGATGATGATGATGAAGAAGCCCTCCAACTCCAAAGTCCCCTCCGGCAGGGTGCCGGGAAGGGTCTCCAGATGAGATCTCGCGGAAACGGAAGCTTGCGGCGGCGGAAAAGTATTTTCGAGGCTCCCCTCATTTTTTGCTGAATTTTTGGGAATATATAGGCCAAGGATCTAGGTCAGGGGGCGGCCAGGGAGGCCACAAGCCCTGACATCGCCGCCTCCCCCCTGGTGGCGGAGTGGGAACTTGTGGGCTCCCTGGAGCCCACCTGGCTTGGCCCAGAGGCCCCCTGATCTTCTTCCGTTCGGGAAAAAATCATTTCGGGGTTTTTTATTCCGTTTGGACTCCGTTCCAAAATCAGACCTGAAAAGAGTCAAATACACAGAAAAAATAGGAACTGACACTTGGCACTGAATTAATAAGTTAGCCCCAAAAAAGATATAAAAGGTACATAAAACATCCAAAGAAGACAAGATAACAACGTGAAACCATCAAAAATTATAGATACGTTTGAGACGTATCAAGCATCCCCAAGCTTAACTCCTGCTCGTCCTCGAGTAGGGAAGTGATAAAGAATGAATTTTTGATGCTTTCATGCTACCTAGCATAGATGTCCTTTGTAACTCCTCTTATGTGACGTGAATGTTCAGATCCATTAGATTCAAAACAATAGTTTGCTATTGACGTGGAAACAATAATAATTCAAGCAAACTAGCAAGGTAATCATGAACTTTCAAAATAACAAGGCCAAAAAAAGTTATCCCTACAAAAGCATATAGTCTCGCTATGCTCTATCATCATTGCACAACGAATTTAAATCATGCACAACCCCGGTATTGGCCAAGTAATTGTTTCACACCTTTACCTTCTCAAACCTTTTCAACTCTCACACAATACATGAGCGTGAGCCATGGTTATAACACTATAGATGGTGTGGAGTGTGGTGGAGGTTGGAAGACAAAAAAGGAGAAGATAGTCACATTAACTAGGCATATCAATGAGCTGTGGAGATGCTCATCAATAGATATCAATGTGAATGAGTAGGGATTGCCATACAAATGATGCACTAGAGCTACGAGTATGTGAAAGCTCTTAAAGAAAACTAGTGGGTGTGCATCCAACTTGCTTGCTCACGAAGACCTAAGGCAATTTTGAGGAAGCCTATCATTGGAATATACAAGCCAAGTTATATAATGAAAATTTTCTACTAGCTATATGGTGGTGACAAAACGAGAGACTCTCAATCATGAAGATCATGGTGCTTAATATGCACAAGTGTGGAAAACGTGGTGGCATTGTCCCTTCTCTCTTTTTCTCTCATTTTTTTTGGTGGGCTCTTTGGCCTCTTTTTTTTGGTGGGATTCTTTGGCCTCTTTTATTTCCTCACATGGGACAATGCTCCATTAATGATGATCATCACACTTTCAACTCAAAACTTAGAGCAACTATGACTCTATATGGAATGCCTTCGGTAGTGTACCGTGGCAATGATCTAGCATGGCATAGACATTAATGGAAACATCATGCTAGCTATCTTACGATCATGTAATGACAATGTAGACGTGGTGGCACCTGTCATGGTGGTAGTTGCATGGCAATATATCTCGGAATGACTTTGAAAAAGCCATAGTAGGTGGGTATGGTGGCTGTTTTGAGGGAGGCTAATGGTGAGTTTTGTGCACCGGGGAAAGTTGCACGGCACTAGGAAGATAGTGATGGTGGAAGGTGAAAGTGCATATAAACCATGGACTCAACATTAGTCATGAAGAACTCATATACTTGTTGCAAAAGTTTTATTAGTAATCGAAACAAAGCATTCAACGCATACTCCTAGGGGAAGGGTTGATAGGTATAAACCATCGCGCGATCCCGACCGCCACGCAAAGGATGACAATCAATATACTAATAATGCTCAGATTTCATGACATGGCGGTTCACCATACATGCATGCTACGGGAATCACTAACTTCAACACAAGTATTGCTAGATCCACAACACCTTACTAGCATGACTTCAATATTACCATAACTACAACTCAAAACTAATTGAGATGAATCAAACTTCTGTAACTATTCAATGCACATGAAGGTGGAAGTTTTCGTATCCCTTTGGATAACTACCCCTTTTGAGACTAATTTCAAAGCATAGATCAACTGCCAAGCCACGCACCGCTGTGCTCTAAAAGATATAAGTGAAGCACATAGAGCAAAAGTATCTAGCTCAAAAGATATAAGTGAAGCACATGTGAGCTGAATTGTCTACCAAAAGATATAAGTGAAGCTCGACAAAATCACGGTGAGTGCATGTCTCTCTCTCTAGGTGTGCAGCAAGGATGATTGTGACAAAATAAAAGACTCCTACGATACAAGACGCTCCAAGCAAAAACACATAACATGTGGTGAATAAAAATATAGCCCCAAGTAACGTTACCGATGGATTGAAGACGAGAGAGGGGATGCCTTCCTGGGGCATCCCCAAGCTTAGGCTTTTACGGCATCATTGAATCTCGTGGGGTTCCTTGGGCATCCCCAAGCTTCAGCTATTGCCACTCTTTATCTTTTTGTCCATAAGAACTTCACCCAAAACTTCAAAACTTCACAACACGAAACTTAAATAGAAACTCGTGATAACATTAGTATGAGAAAGCAAACCAGCACTTCCTGAGGTACTGTAGCATACTTAAATTCTAATTGTGCTGATGTTGGGTTACTGTATTTTCAGTATTGCATGGCTAATACCCCCCGATACTAACCATAGTTTCATCAAAATAAGCAACCAACACAACAAAAACAGAATCTGTTAACAGCAGACCAGTCTGTAGAAATCTGTATATTTCGTATACCTCTGGTACTTCAAAAATTCTGAACAATTACGAAAGTCTGAAGAATTTGCGTAGAAATCAGCAGCAAAAAGAATCAACTCAAAATCTCTTCTAGAAAAAAATGAAAATTCTTTTCGTGAGCAGAAAGTTTCTGTCTTTTCCAGCATGACCAAACGATCATCCCCAAGACTAATCATAACGGTTTTGCTTGGCACAAACGCAAAAAGAAACACAAAAAACACAATAATAACAGAATTATGAAAGTGTGGAAAACACAAAACAGAAAGAAAAAGGATAGATTCGTTGGGTTGCCTCCCAACAAGCGCTTTTGTTTAACGCCCTTAGCTAGGCAAAAGTGATGGAATCACGTATAGTCATCTTTGGTGCTTAAACCATAGGTAGCCCTCATCATAGATTTATAAGGCAATCTTATTTTCTTTCTAGGAAAGTGCTCCATTCCCTTATTTAAAGGAAATTGAAATCTAATATGCCCTTCCTTCATATCGATGATAGCACCAATAGTCCTTAGGAAAGGTCTACCAAGAATAATGGGACATGAAGGATTGCAATCTATGTCAAGTACAATGAAATCCACGGGTACATAGTTCTTATTTGCAACAATAAGAACATCATCCATCCTTCCCGTGGGTTTCTTGACAGTAGAATCCGCAATATGCAAATTAAGAGAACACTCTTCAATATCATGAAAACCAAGAATATCACATAAAGACTTTGGAATCGCGGAAACACTAGCACCCAAATCACACAAAGCATTGCACTCATAGTTTTTGATCTTGAATTTGATAGTAGGTTCCCACTCATGATGAAGTTTTCTAGGTATAGAGACTTCTAGTTCGAGCTTCTCTTGAAGAAATTTCATCATAGCATCTACGATATGCGCGGTAAAGGCTTTGCTTTGGCTATAAGCATGTGGAGAGTTTGAAATGGATTGCATCAAAGAAATGCATTCAAACAAGGAGCAATTATCATAATTGAATTCCTTGAAATCCAAAGTGGGAGTTTCATTACTACCCAAAATTTTGACTTCTTCTACTCCACTCTCCACACCTTTATTATCAAGATAGGTGGACTCCGAATCATTGGGGCGTTTTTCAACCAAAGTGGATTCATATTCAGCCCCTTCATAAATAGGTTTGACACGCGAAAACAAAGATTCAAGAGGAGACACACCAAGCACTTTAAGATCTTCGTGATTTGCATCACTAGAATGCACCCCTTGGGATTTACGTCTGCTGGTCACTATGAGGAATCCGATAGATCCAAGAACTAAAGTCTTGCCCTCAACTACGAGGACAGGTAAGGAACTATCATCTAACTCTGCACTTGATTCACCTTCAGTTATGGGTAAGTTTGCGACTTCACCTCCTACTAGAAATCTTGATATGTCGCGTGTGCTTGATGATGCTACTTCTGCTTTGCCTGATGATGCTATGCTTGATACTGCTTTATGATGCTATGCCTGATACTGCTTTGCCACTAGGTGCATTCCTTGATGCACAAATTGCTAGAGTTGCTGCTAGATGTGATGATACTTCTGAAACTACTGATACTATTGAAGTAGAACCTGCTATTATGCCTGGATCGCCTGTTATGCCTGAGTGTTATGTTATGGAGGGAGAGATAGCTGAGGATTTGCTTGCGTGTAAGGACAGCTATGATGTTGAGAAATTACTGCTCAAGTGGAAAGAAAAACCTCTGAACGCTAGGATGAAATACGACCCGAAGTTTGCTACTTCACCTATCTTTGTGACCGATAAGGATTATGAATTCTCTGTCGACCCTGAGTTAATCACTCTGGTCGAATTTGATCCTTTTCACGGTTATGAGTCTGAAATG
The DNA here is from genome assembly GCF_904849725.1 of Hordeum vulgare subsp. vulgare. Classification (NCBI taxonomy): domain Eukaryota; kingdom Viridiplantae; phylum Streptophyta; class Magnoliopsida; order Poales; family Poaceae; genus Hordeum; species Hordeum vulgare. Next base: position 571,783,211 of record NC_058522.1, read on the forward strand.
GTTGTAGCCCATCTTACCAAACTGAACGATATAGCCACCCTATTCACTAGTGAGGAAAAGATCCGCCACTACTATATCCTCAAGCTGTTTCCTTTCTCGCTAAAGGATGATGCTAAGACCCGGTTCACTTCTCTTGCTCCTGGTTGTGTGCGTATCCCCCAGGATATGGTCTACTACTTCTCTGAAAAATATTTCCCTGCCCATAAGAAGCAAGCTGCCTTGCAGGAAATATACAACTTTGCTCAAGTTGAAGAAGAGAGTCTCCCACAAGCTTGGGGGAGGCTCGTCCAGCTACTGAATGCTTTGCGTGATCACCCTCTTAATAAGAATGAAATACTTGATATATTCTATAATGGACTTACCGATGCTTCCAAAGACCACCTAGATAGTTGTGTTGGTTGTGTTTTTAGGGAACGAACCATAGAACAAGCTGAGATTCTACTGAATAACATCTTGTGCAATGAGAATGCTTGGACTATTCCCGAACCACCTCCTAAGCCAACTCCAAAGAAAAGAGGTATTCTATTCCTCGGTCCTGAAGATATGCAAGAAGCTAAGAAATCTATGCGAGAGAAAGGCATTAAATCTGAAGATGTCAAAAATCTACCACCTATCGAAGAGATCCATGGTCTTGATAACCCGATACAGGTAGTAGAAGTAAATTCTCTACGTAGGTTTGATGAGAGTGATATTCCTTTTGATAAACCAGCTAGCTTATGCATGGATGAATTTGATAACTTCGTTGCCAAACAACAGAGTTTCAATGATTATGTTAGCACACAATTGGAACAGAATGCTCGTATGCTTAGTCATTTAAGTGCTTGTGTAGACAGAAATGTCAATGATCTTAAACTTCTGAGTAAACATGCCTCTATGGTTACTACTCAGGTAGAACAAGTACTTAAAGCTCAGAATGACTTGCTCAATGAGTTGAATGACAATTCCGTTAGAGTCGTCACTAGAGGCGGTAGAATGACCCAGGAATCTTTGTATCCTGAGGGTCATCCGAAGAGAATTGAACAAAATTCTCAAGGAGTTAGCACTGATGCACCTAGTCATCCTAGGAAGAAGAAGAAAGATGATAGGAACCTGCACGCTAGCAACCCTGATGCTGATACACCTGAGAATCCAAACGATGTCTCTGTCTCTGATGCTGAAACACAATCTGGTGATGAACATGAGCCTAATGATGATATCAATAGTGATGTTCATGAAGATGCTCAACCTAGCAATGAAAAGGATGTGGAGATTGAGCCTGTTGATCTTGATAACCCACAGCCTTAGAATAGGAGATACGATAAGAATGAGTTCGCTGCTAGGAAGCACGGTAAAGAAAGGGAACCATGGGTTCAGAAACCCATGCCCTTTCCTCCCAAACCATCCAAGAAAAAGGATGCTGAGGATTTTGAGCGCTTTGTTGAAATGATTAGACCTGTCTTCTTGCAAATGCGTTTGACAGATATGCTCAAAATGTCTCCATATGCTAAGTACATGAAGGATATTGTGACTAATAAGAGAAAGATACCTGAGGTTGAGATTTCCACCATGCTCGCTAATTATACCTTCAAGGGTGGAACTCCTAAGAAACTAGGTGATCCCGGTGTGTGATGTCCCACAAGCGTATGGGATCGCAGCAGTTTTCGAGGGTAGAGTATTCAACCCAAATTTATTGATTCGCTCACAAGGGGAAGCTAAAAGATATTCTCAAGTATTAGCAGCCGAGTTGTCAATTCAACCACACCTGAAAGATTAGGCATAGTATCAAGCATAGCATCATCAGGCATAGTATCAAGCATAGCATCATCAGACATAGTATCAAGCATAGAATCATGGGCAGCAGAAGTAGCATCATCAAGCAGATGCGACATATCAAGATTTCTAGCAGGAGGTGAAGTCGCAAACTTACTCAAAACTGAAGGTGAATCAAGTGCAGAGCTAGATGGCAGTTCCTTACCTCTCCTCGTAGTGGAAGGTAGGATTTTAGTTCTTAGATCTTTTGGATTCCTCATAGTGATCAACAGACGTCAATCCCAAGTGACTCAGAGAATATAGCTGTGCCTCCCCGGCAACGGCGCCAGAAAAAACCTTGATATCCCACAAGCGTATGGGATCGCAACAATTTTTGAGGGTAGAGTATTCAACCCAATTTATTGATTCGCTCACAAGGGGAAGCTAAAGTATATTCTCAAGTATTAGCAGCTGAGTTGTCAATTCAACCACACCTGAAAGATTAGTATCTGCAAGAAAAGTATCACTAGCAAGGTAGTACGATAGCAATGGCACCAGAAAAAGCTTTGGCAATCCCCGGCAACGGCGCTAGAAAAAGCCTTGTTGATGGGATGTTAGCGCCAACAAAGTGTTGCAACAAGTAACAGCGGAGTAGCAAGGAACAGTAGTAGCAGCAGCAGCAAAGTAACAAGTAACAGCAGTAGCGACAGCAGCAGCAAAGTAATAGTAGTAGTGACAGCAGCAAAGTGGCCCAATCCCTCTTGTAGCAAGGGACAAGCCTAGGCAAAGTAACATAGCGAGGACCAGTAGTAAAAGACTCGTAGGCAGTGGATCGGTGATGCATGAGTGTGACGGATGTGATTCATCGTGTAACAGCTATAACACGGAGAGATATGTGGCTAGCTCCCGTTCGTCAATCTAATGTAGGCATGTATTCCGTATGTAGTCATACGTGCTTAGGGAAAATAACTTGCATGACATCTATTGTCCATCCCTCCCATGGCAGCGGGGTCCTAATGGAAACTACGGGATATTAGAACTCCTCATACTATGGTCATCTCCGAGAGTGGTTCCACCTATTGTCACTCCAGGGTTGCCGGGTCATAACACATAGTAGGTGACTACAACTTGCAAGATAGGATCTAAAACACACATATATTGGCGACAACATAATAGGTTCAAATCTGAAATCATGGCACTCGGGCCCTAGTGACAAGCATTAAGCATAGCCAAGTAGTAGCAACATCAATCTAGAACATAGTGGATACTAGGGATCAATCCCCGTCAAGAACTAACTCGATTACATGATAGATCTCATCCAACTCATCACCGCCCAGCAAGCCTACGATGAGATTACTCAAGAACGATGAAGAGCATCATGGAATTGTCGATGGAGAAAGGTTGATGATGACGATGGCGACGATTTCCCCTCTCCGGAGCCCGAAACAGACTCCAGATCTGCCCTCTAGATGAAGAACTGGATGTGGCGGCGCCTCCGTATCGCAAAACGCGATGAAACCTTCTCTCTGATTTTTTCCAGGCGAAACGAAAGATATAGGACTGAGATTGGGGGCGGTGGTGCCACGTGGGCCCCACAAGCCCTCATGGCGTGGCCATAGGGGGTGGCCGCGGCCCAGGGGATTGTGTCCCACTGGCACGCCCCCTCACGTGGATTTTTGCGCACGTATTTTTCTTTTATTCCAGAAAAAATCTCCGTAAGTTTTCAGGACGTTCTGAGAACTTTCATTTCTGCATAAAAACAACACCATGGCAATTCTACTGAAAACAGCGTCAGTCCGGGTTAGTTCCATTCAAATCATGCAAATTAGAGTCCAAAACAAGGGCAAAAGAGTTCGGAAAAGTAGATACGACGGAGACGTATCAACTCCCCCAAGCTTAAAGCCTTGCTTGTCCTCAAGCAACTGAGTTGACAAACTGATAGAGACAAAAGAAAAACTTTGACGAACTCTGTTTGATCTTGTTGTTGCAACCATGTCTAACTCATAACCAGAATTTCAGCAACATCACAAGCAAACCACATAAGCAAATGACATCTAGGTCTCACGGTAAACTCATATCAATGGCATAATCAACTAGTGAGCAAATAATAATAAGCCTCAAATGTCAACACTTCAATCAAAACAACATGAAGCAGTACGAATAGATGGTATCTTGCTAGCTCTTTCTGAGACAGCAAAACGTAAATGCAGAGCACCTTCAAAGACCAAGGGCTGACTAAACATTGTAATTCAAGGAAATGAAGATCCAGTCATAGTCACACTCAACATAGTTAAAAGCAAAGCATAAAAATGACAGAGGTGCTCTCTAATTGGTGCTTTTGTAAGAGGAGGATGACTCAACAGGAACATAAATAGACAGGCCCTTCGCAGAGGGAAGCATTGATTTGCAGAGGTGCCAGAGCTCAAGCTTTGAAAACAGAGATAATAATTTTGGGTGGCATGCTTTCATTGTCAATGCAATGACTAAGAGTTCTCAATATCTTCCACGCTACACATGCTATAGGCGGTTCCCAAACAGAAAAGTAAAGTTTTGACCCCCCACCACCAATCAATCACACTACATGGCTAGCCGAATCCTCGGGTACCGTCCAAACCAACATCAATTCTGGGGGAGTTTTGTTTGTAATTATCTTTTTGATTTGAGCATGGAACTGGGAATTCCAATTATTGGCCCCTTTCTCGTGAATGATAGTGAATAAACACATATCGAGGATAACACGCCTAGCATGGAAGATACCAATAGCCCCCTGTCACCACATGAGCGGTTCGGTCATGCAAAACAGATTATTTCTTGAAGATTTAGAGAGTGGCACATGCAAATTTACTTGGAACGGCAGGTAGATACCGCACATAGGTAGGTATTGTGGACTCATATGGAACAAATTTGGGTTTATGGAGGTGGATGCACAAGCACTATTCCCGCTTAGTACAAGTGAAGGCTAGCAAAAGACTGGGAAGCGACCAACTAGAGAGCGACAACAGTCATCAAAATGCATTGTGAGTAACTAACATTGAATGCAAGCATGAGTAGGACATAAATCACCATGGACATGAACATCATAGAGGCTATGTTGATTTTGTTTCAACTACATGCGTGAACATGCGCCAAGTCTCAACATTCATGTGGGCATCCAAGACAAACCATTATAAGCTCCTAGCTAAGTAAGCATGGCATAAGCAACTATGATCTCTAAGTTGTCATTGCAAACATGTTTCTCTTACAACAAAGCTGAATCAGGCATGATGAGCTAGTCATATTTACAAAAACAAAATAGATCGAGTTCATACGAGCTTTTCTAGGCTCAGTCACTTCATCATATATCGTCATTATTGCCTTTCACTTGCACGACCGAATGATGTGAACAATAATAAGCGTGCTCGTGCATTGGACTAAAGCTGGAATCTGCACGCAAACACAAAGGAGAAGACAAAGTAATATGGCTCTTTGAAAGCTAAACAGGTATGCATGCAAGAGCCACTAAACATTGTAACCAATATCTTCTACCTTGACCCAAATAAAAAGAAGACTATCTACACGGGAAAGCTCCCAACAAGCAAAAAGAAGAAAAAGAAAATATTTTTGATTTTTCTCAAACTAGATAGACACACGAAAAGAAAACGAGAAAAAGAAAATAAAACTAGCATGGATGATACAATGGCAAAGTGTGAACACCGGCTAACAAAGTGAAAGAATAAGCAAGAATGTAAAGTCGGTGAGAACACGTGCTCCCCCAAGGTTAGGCTTTTGGCCTAACTTGGTCTACTCCCAAGGACGGTCCTGGCGAAACCGAAAATCATAACCGGGGTTATACGGGAGCGCTGCAGCCACTGCCTGAATAGCCACCTCACAGAGACAAGCAGCCATCGCCTCCCTCTCATACTCCTGTGCCTCTCCTCTAGTTATGTAATATCTCTGTTTTACCTGAAAGTCAAAGAGAGCAGGAGCAGGAAGGGTAATATGGAAAACACGCTGCCGGTTAAATATCAATCGGTATAGGAGGGATTCATCATCCCTCTCAAGGAACTGGTAGCGTGTCATAGCGACGCGGTCAAGGAAAGCTGTATGGAGCGGGGGATCTCTTGCGCGGATGGGTGACACGTCTCCATCGTATCTACTTTTCCAAACTCTTTTGCCCTTGTTTTGGACTCTAACTTGCATGATTTGAATGGAACTAACCCGGACTGACGCTGTTTTCAGCAGAATTGCCATGGTGTTGTTTTTGTGCAGAAATGAAAGTTCTCGGAACGTCCTGAAAATTTACGTAGAATATTTCTGGAAAAAAATGAAAAATACCTCCGCAAAGATCCACCGGAGGGGATGGGCCAGTGGGCCACAAGCCCTGTCGCCGTGGCCCCCCTGGCCGCGGCAACCAAGCTTGTGGGGCCCACGTGGCTCTGCCGCCCCCAACTCCAGCGCTATTTATTCCCTTTCGCCCCGAAAAAAATCAGAAGAGAAGATTTCAACACGTTTGCGTCACGGAGGCGCCGCCACATCCTGTTCTTCATCTGGAGGGAAGATCTAGAGTCCGTTTTGGGCTTCGGATCAAGGAGATCGTCGCCATCGTCATCATCAACCTTCTTCCCTCTCCAATTCCATGAAGCTCTTCATCGTCCGTGAGTAATCTATTCATAGGCTCGCTGGGCGGTGATGAGTAGGATGAGATCTATCATGTAATCGAGTTAGTTTTGACGGGGATTGATCCCTAGTATCCACTATGTTCTGAGATTGATGTTGCTACTACTTTGCCATGCTTAATGCTTGTCACTAGGGCCCGAGTGCCATGATTTCAGATCTGAAATTATTATGTTGTCACCAATATATGTGTGTTTTAGATCCGATCTTGCAAGTTGTAGTTACCTACTATGTGTTATGATCCGGCAACCCCGGAGTGACAATAACCGGAACCACTCCCGGTGATGACCATAGTTTGAGGAGTTCATGTGTTCACCAAGTGCTAATGTGTTGGTCCGGTTCTTTATTAAAAGGAGAACCTTAATATCCCGTAGTATCCATTTGGACCCCACTGCCACGGGAGGGATGGACAATAGATGTCATGCAAGTTCTTTTCCCTAAGCACGTATAACGACACACGGAATGCATGCCTACATCACATTGACGAACGGGAGCTAGCCACATATCTCTCCGTGTTATAACTGTTGCATGATGAATGTCATCCAACGAATCGCCGATTCATTGCCTACGAGTTTGTCCCACTACTGCTGTTACTTGCTTTGCTCTGCTGCTATTACCACTGTTGCTGCTACTGTTACTTTTTTTGCTCTGCTGCTGTTACTACTGTTGCTACTACTATTACTTGCTGCTGCTGTTACTTGCTACTGTTGCTACTTTCTACCGCTGTCACTACTGCTGTTCCTTGCCACTGCCGTTACTCGTTACACTGCTACTACGTGCTACAATACTTTTCTGGCGCCATTGATACAACAGTTAGGAATAGTCTTCCGTCAACAGATCGTTTCTGGCACCGTTGTTATCATACTACTTGGTGTTGATACTTTGCTTGTAGATACTAATCTTTCAGGTGTGGTTGAATCTCACACATTCAGCTGCTAATACTTGAGAATATTCTTTCACTTCCCGTCGCATGAACCAACAAATTTGGGTTGAATACTCTACCCTCGAAAACTGCCGCAATCCCACGCGCTGGTGGGCCATTATAAGACAATTGCTAATTGTTGAGCAACAGGGACAAGCTCTTTTCTGGCTCCGTTGCCGTAGAGGCATCAAGTCAGGAATAGTTGCACATCAGCAACATTTTTCTGGCGCCGTTGTGGGGGAAGGGATTGCTATATTCTCTGAGTCACTTGGGATTTATGTCTGCTGATCAGTATGAAGAATCTGAAATATCCAAAAACCAAAGTCTTGCCCTCAACTACGAGGGGAGGTAAGGAACTGCCATCTAGCTCTGCACTTGATTCACCTTCAGTTATGAGTAAGTTTGCGACACCACTTCCTGCTAGAAATCTTGATATGTCGCCTGTGCTTGATGATTGTTATGATGCTACTGCTAGAGATGCTATGCCTGATACTGCTAGAGATGCTACTTTGCCTGATGTGCCACTAGGGGTATTCCTTGATGCTCATATTGCTAGAGTTACTGCCAATGCTCGTGATGCTTCTGAAACTGCCGATACTATTGAGATAGAACATGCTTTTGCTCTTGCTAGATCTAGCTCTCCTAGATATGAATTGGCTGATATACCTGAGGGTTATGTTATGGAGGGAGAGATAGCTGAGGATTTTCTTGCGTGTAAGCATGCCTATGACGCTGAGAAATTACTTCTCAAGTGGAAAGAAAAATCTCTGAAAGCTAGGATGAGATACGACCCGAAGTTTGCCACTTCACCTATCTTTATCACCGATGAGGATTATGAATTCTCTTTCGACCCTGAGATAATCTCTCTAGTCGAATCTGATCCTTTCCACGGTTATGAGTCTGAGACGGTCGTAGCCCATCTTACCAAACTACACGATATAGCCACCCTTTTCACTAGTGAGGAGAAGATCCGCTACTACTATATCCTTAAGCTGTTTCCGTTCTCTCTAAAGGATGACGCTAAAGCCTGGTTCACTTCTCTTGCTCCTGGATGTGTGAGTAGTCCCCAGGATATGGTCTATTACTTCTGTGAGAAATATTTCCCTGCCCATAAGAAGCAAGCTGCCTTGCAGGAAATATACAACTTTGCTCAACTCAAAGAAGAGAGTGTCCCACAAGCTTGGGGGAGGCTCATCCAGCTACAAAATGCTTTGTCTGATCACCCTCTTAAGAAGAACGAGATACTTGATATCTTCTATAACGGACTTGCCGATGCTTCTAGAGACCACCTAGATAGTTGTGTCGGTTGTGTTTTTAGGGAACGAACTATAGAACAAGCTGAGATTCTACTGAATAACATCTTGATCAACGATAATGCTTGGACTATTCCCGAACCACCTCCTAAGCCAACTCCTAAGAAAAGAGGTATTCTATTCCTCAGTCCCGAATATATGCAAGAAGCCAAGAAATCTATGCAAGAGAAAGGCATTACATGTGAAGATGTCAAAAATCTACCGCCTATCGAAGAGATCCATGGTCTCGATAACCCGATACAGGTAGTAGAAGTAAATTCTCTGCGTAGGTTTGATGAGAGTGATATTCCTTTTGACAAACCTGCTAGCCAATGCTTTGATGAATTTGACAACTTTGTTGCCAAACAACAGAGTTTCAATGATTACGTTAGCAGACATTTCGAACAAAGTACTCGTATGCTTAGTCATTTAAGTGCTTGTGTAGACAGAAATGTCAATGATGTGAAGCTTCTAAGTAAACATGCCTCTATGATTACTACTCAGGTAGAACAAGTACTTAAATATCGAAATGACTTGCTCAATGAATTAAATGACAACTCTGTCAAAGTCATTACTAGAGGAGGCAAAATTACTCAGGAACCTTTGTATCCTGAAGGCCATCCTAAGAGAATTGATCAAGATTCTCAAGGAATTAATGTTGATACACCCAGTCATCCTAAGAAGAAGAAGAAGGATGATAGAAACCTACATGTCAGTTCACCAAATACTGTCACACCTGAAGAACCAAATGATATTCCTACGTCTGATGCAGAAACACAATCTGGTGATGAACATGAACCTGGTGACAATATGGACAGCGATGTTCATAATAATGCTCAACCTATCAATTATAAGGATGTGGAGATTGAACCTACGGTTAATCCTGATAACCCACAACCTAAGAGATACGATAAGAATGACTTCACTGCTAGGAAGCATGTTAAAGAAAGGGAGCCATGGCTTTAGAGACCTATGCCCTTTCCTCCTAAGCCATCCAAGAAAAAGGATGATGAGGATTTTGAGCGCTTTATTGAAATGATAAGACCCGTCTTTCTGCAGATGCGGTTAATTGATATGCTCAAAATGTCTCTGTATGCCAAGTACATGAAAGATATCGTGACCAATAAACGGAAGATACCAGATCTTGAGATCTCCACCATGCTCGCCAAATATACTTTCAAAGGTGGAACTCCTAAGAAACTTGGTGATCCCAGAGTGCCCACTATACCATGCTCCATTAAAGGAAACTACGTAAGAACTGCCTTATGTGACCTTGGAGCCGGTGTTAGTGTTATGCCTCTCTCTCGTTATCGTAGACTTGAACTGGATAAGTTGACACCCACTGAAATCTCTTTGCAAATGGCCGACAAATCAACTGCTTTCCCTATCGGCATTTGCGAGGATGTGCTTGTTGTGGTTGCTAACACCACTATCTTAACAGACTTTGTTATCTTGGATATTCCCGAGGACGATGCCATGGCTGTCATCCTCGGAAGACCCTTTTTAAACACTGCAGGGGCTGTTATAGATTGCAACAAAGGCAATGTCACTTTCCATGTCAACGGTAATGAGCATACATTGCACTTTTCGAAGAAACGATATCAAGTACATTGCATCAATGCTATCAAAAAAACTTCATCGATTCTTATTGGGAGCTTTGAATGCCCTATTCCTCATGTCAAGATGAAGTATGATTTGCTTGTTGGTAAAATACATATCCCCATTGAGGTGACTTAGTGGCTATTCGAAAATTCTCCGTTCTCTTTTGCGATTCGAGAAAGTTTTGTCATGAGGATTTGATCAACCCCATTGACGGATTTCTTTCGATGACCATGAAATGGATGAATCAAAGAGTCACATACCTCTGTTTTAAGCTTTCACTTTTTGTTGCTTGGAAGAAAAATGATAGATTTAGTTTAGTTTTCCCTGTTTTCTGTTTTAGCGTCCCGGAGAAAAGTACCCCGAAAATAAAAGTTCTCCGATGGTCCTGAAAATCTAGCATGATTTTTTCTGGAATATTTGAAAAATACTGGGACTGAGAGCTGGCCTGGGGGCCACACCAGCGGGCCACAAGCCCTGTCACCACGGCCACCCCCCTGGCCGCGGCAACCAAGCTTGTGGGGCCCAGAGGGACCCCTCCACTCATTCCAGCTCCCATCCTCTTCTACCTCCAAAAAAAATCGTTTCGCAGCTCAGACCCGTGTTCTTGCTCATTTGGCTGTGATTTTCGATCTCCTTGCTCAAAGCACCATTCTCCGAACCGTTTTGGGGAAATTACTCCTTGGTAAGTGACTCCTCCATTGGTCCAATTAGTTTTTGCTCTAGTGCTTTATCTTTCGCGTATTCTTGCTACCTTGGTGACCCTGTTCTTGAGCTAGAAATGTTGATTTTAGCTGGTCCCAAGTAGTTTTAGCGCGTGATACGGTCTCTAGGCACTAGTAGGAGTAGTTGCTACAAGGTGTGGTTGGTCTTTATTCACTTTTCTCTTGAACTTCAAAAATTTCAGCAAAAAGAAATTATGTTCAGGAGGAAGTTTCATGGTGGTTCCTCAAGCAAGAGAGGTCCCCGTCTTTCTATTCGGGAGCCTGATCCTTATCAACTAAGGGACGCACCGGCAACCATGTGAATGGCCTTCCGATGAGTTCATGATCGAAGCATGCTTCAAGGATGAGTTTGATACACTTGTCTGCAATGCCGGGTTAGAAGAATTCCTCTCAGATAAATGTGAGCAGTATGCTTTGCTCACTGCCTCTTTCGTGCATAGATTTAAATTTTCAGTTGGCCGTGACTCATCCATACTGTTCGATCTGTATGATAAATCCTATGCCATGGATTTGGAGGATTTCAATAGGATTTGCAAGATACCCGATGGGGGCAATCTTAAAGATCCTGCTAAGTCTTCGGTTAGAGATTTTGTCTCTAGTATAACTGTTGGAGAAACTAGAGACATCACGCAAGCTACCATAGGAAGCATTCATTTCCCTGCCTTGCACTACTTTGCCCTCTTCATAGGTAGATGCATTAACGGCAAGGTTGAACATTGTCAACTATGCACATCCGACCTTAGTATCCTTAAGAGCGCAGTGACGGGTGACAAAAGCTTCAACATGGGAGCTATTATAGCAAGGAGGCTGAATAAGAATGCTATTGATGGGGATTTCTTTGGCGGCATCTATGCCACTCGCATAGCAAATTTTCTTGGAGTACCGATCCGCGCAGGAGATCCCCCGCTCCAGACAACTTTCCTTGACCGTGTCGCTATGACACGCTACCAGCTCCTTGAGAGGGATCATGAATCCCTCCTATACCAATTGATATTTAACCGACATCGTGTTTTCCATATTACCCTTCCTGCTCTTGCTTTCTTTGACTTTCAGGTAAAACGGAGATACTACATAACCATAGGAGAGGCAGAGGAGTATGAGAGGGAGGCGACGACTGCTCGTCTCCGTGAGGCAGCTATTCAGGCAGTGGCTGCAGCGCTCCCGTATAACCTCGATTATGATTTTGGGTTTCGCCAGGACCGTCCTTGGGAGTAGACCAAGCTAGGCCAAAAGCCTAAGCTTGGGGGAGTGCGTGTTTGCACCAACTTTACATTCATGCTTATGCTTTCACTTTGTTAGCCGGTGTTTACACTTTGCCACTGTATTATCCATGCTAGTTTATTTTCGTTTTCTTGTTTTCTTGTTTTGTGTCCTTTTGAGAAAACCCAAAAAGATTTTTCTTTCTTCTTTTGCTTGTTGGGAGCTTTCCCGTGTAAATAGTTTTCTTTTTCTTTGGGTCAAGGTAGAAGATATTGGTTACAATGTTTAGTGGCTCTTGCATGCATACTGACTGGCACTCTCTCGCAATAGCTAGACAAATGCTGATTTTGTGACAACAAACCTTCCCCTGCAATGGAACCAGAAGAATGCTGCTACCACTCCCCGGCAATGAAACTAGAAGAATGTTGTTGACGGCCCACCAACGCATGGGTTCACAACAGTTTTCGAGGGTAGAGTATTCGACCCAAATTTGTTGATTCGCCAAACAAGAGGTGAGAGAAAACTCTCGAGTATTAGCAGCTGAATTTGTCAGATTCAACCACACCTGAAAGATTAGTATCTGCAAGCAAAGTAGTAACAGCAAAGTAGTATGACAACAACGGTGTCAGAAACGATCTGTTGACACGGCAGACTATTTCTAACGATTGTATCAATGGCGCCAAGTTGCCTCGTTGACGGAAATTGTCAGTTCCCGTCAACGACCAGCGATCAAGATTGTAGCAGGTAGCACAGTGTAACGAGTAATAGCAGTGGCAAGGAACAGCAGTAGTGACAGCAGTAGCAAGTAGCAACAGTAGCAAGGGACAGTAGTAGCAACAGTAGTAGCAGAGCAAGACAAGTAACAGCAGCAAAGCAAGACAAGTAACAGCAGCAGAGCAAGACAAGTAACAACAGCAACAACAGTAGTAACAGCAGCAACAACAGTAGGACAAACTCGTAGGCAATGGGTCGGTGATTTGGTTGGATGATATACATCATGCAACAATTATAACACGGAGAGATACGTGGCTAGCTCCCGTTCGTCAATGTGATGTAGGCATGCATTCCGTGTGTCGTCATACGTGCTTAGGGAAAAGAACTTGCATGCCATCTATTGTCCATGCCTCCCGTGGCAGCGGGGTCCAAAAGGAAACTACGGGATATTAAGGTTCTCCTTTTAATAAAGAACCGGAGCAACGCATTAGCACTTGGTGAACACATGAACTCCTCAAACTATGGTCATCACCGGGAGTGGTTCCGGTAATTGTCACTTCGGGGTTGCCGGATCATAACACATAGTAGGTAACTACAACTTGCAAGATCGGATCTAAAACACACATATATTGGTGACAACATAACAATTTCAGATCTGAAATCATGGCACTCGGGCCCTGGTGACAAGCATTAAGCATGGCAAAGTAGTAGCAAAATCAATCTCAGAACATAGTGGATACTAGGGATCAATCACCATCAAAACTAACTCGATTACATGATAGATCTCATCCTACTCATCACCGCGCAGCGAGCCTACGAATAGATTACTCACGATCGACGAAGAGCTTCATGGAATTGGAGAGGGAAGAAGGTTGATGATGACGATGGCGATGATTTCCCCTCTCCGGATCCCAAGACGGACTCCAGATCTGCCCTCTATATGAAGAACTGGTTGTGGCGGCGCCTCCGTATCGCAAACGCGACGAAATCTTCTCTTCTTATTTTTTTGGCACGAAAGTGCACTTATAGACCTCATATTGGGGGCGGGAGAGACGTGTGGGCCCCACAAGCTTGCCCACCGCCACGAGGGGGGTGGCGGAGCCAAGGCTTGTGGCCCACTGGCCCACCCCCTCAGGTGGATCTTGGCGCAGATATTTTTCATATTTTCCAAATATGCTCCCGTAAATTTTCAGGACGTTTGGAGAACTTCGATTTTTTCACAAAAATAACACCAAGGCAATTCTGCTGAAAATAGCGTTAGTCCAGGTTAGTTCCATTCAAATCATGCAAATTAGAGTCCAAAACAAGGGCAAAAGAGTTTGGAAAAGTAGATACGATGGAGACGTATCACATACCTGTTTAGCTTTCAAAGAGCCATATTAATTTGTCTTCTCCTTTGTGTTTGCCTGCAGATTTCAGCTTAGTCCAATGCACGATCACTCTTGTTGTTGTTCACATCGTTCGATCGTGCAAGTGAAAGGCAATAATGACGATATATGATGAAGTGACTGAGACTGGAAAAGCTGGTATGAACTCTACCTATTTTGTTTTTGTAAATATGACTAGCTTGTCATTCCATATTCAGCTTTGTTGAGAGAGAACCATGTTTGCGATGACAACTTAGAGATCATAGTTTCTGATGCCATGCTTAATTAGCTAGGAGCTTATAATGGTTTGTCTTGAATGCCAACATAGATTTTGAGATGACCATGATGTAGTATGATAGGATGGTATTCTCCTTTGAATGATTCAAGTGGCTTGACTTGGCGCATGTTCATGCATGTAGTTGAAACAAAATCAACATAGCCTCTATGATGTTAGTGTTCATGGTGATTTATATCATGCTCATGCTTGCACTCCATGTTAGTCAAACTCATTGCATCTTGATGACTGTTGTCGCTCTCTAGTTGGTCGCTTCCCAGTCTTTTGCTAGCCTTCACTTGTACTAGGCGGAATACTGCTTGTGCATCCACTTCCATAAACCCAAAAGTTTTTCCATGAGAGTCCACCATACCTACCTATTTGCGGTATCTACCTGCCGTTCCAAGTAAATTTGCATGTGCCATTCTCTAAACCTTCAAGAAATAATCTGTTTTGCATGCCCGAACCGCTCATGTGGTGACAGGGGGCTATTGGTATCTTCCATGTCAGGCGTGTTATCCGCGACATGTGTTTATTCACAGTCATTCACGAGAAAGGGGCCGGTAATT